>NW_022757845.1:411755-417819 GCF_011630105.1 Anneissia japonica
GTCTATTCATGAAGTATGATGACCTGGTGTGATTCAAAAAAGGTGCACAATATAGTTGAACCAACTTTAAAATATCAAACAAAAACGTGCTCGCCTTAGTCCCAACGGTTTGGGCAGTGGCGTAACCCCGATGCGCTCTTATGCCCCCGACTTAGGGCCCAAAGGGGCCTACCAATAGGTTCCTCGATCTAGCACAATGACCAAAAAGGACTTTGTTGACACACAACGCCATAATGTGTCTCTGAAATCGACTGTAGGGTATATATCATATTACATCCAGTGGCGATTAAAAGGAGGGGGAACTGTCGGTCCGTGACCACAAATTTGTCAAAAAAATGGAGATAAAAAAAAAATTACATTCATAAATTTAGGTTTGTGAGTGCCATTTCGGGCCATGTAGACGCGCCATATAATAATACATTTTCTTACCTTAGCCTCATCAGGGCAACAGCATAATGTGTCCCTGAAATCGGCTGTAGGGCATATATCATATGGCTGTCTCTTATACACATCTAGATGTGTATAAGAGACAGCAGTAATAATGCTGGTAATGATGAATTAATCTTGTTGCATATTTTTTTAGAATACCTGCGTACACTTCTTGGACACCTGCGATACTTGCCACAACAATACCACACTGAGTTTCTTCAAGATGCGACAGATTGGTGTCACCAAAACTTTCCCGTTAATCATCGAGGACACAGACACATCAACATGGAAGTTATTGTCGTCCATGCTATTAAAAAATAATTTTATAGGAGATTCCAGAGATAAAATATTTAATAGGCCCAATATCATTTATTTAGAACTTCTTCGAGTACTTATAACCACTCCGACAAAAAATCGTAAGTATTATGATGTACGGTACATATGCTCAAAGTAAAACTTTCTTCACGTATTTGTAATGAGCATTTAAATACTCATTAACGTTCATGAGTGTTATCCAGTTTTCAGTTTTTTCTTTTATATAGTCCTACAGTAGCTTTGCCATTACGTTATTACGTTATTATCATATTACGTTACAGCTATTTGACTGAGTGTGTTTAGTTGGTAAAGTTTTTAAAATAAGTATAGTAATCCATCAATAATATGAACTAATTTAACAACTACGTCAATAAAAATTCAATATCAATATGATTTTTTCATAAATTAAAACATTGGATAAGTTTCTAATAATCTATGAAATAATATTTGAATAAAAAACCTTGCTTTCAATGGAACTTTATTTGAGGTTTTCAATTTGTGGAATGACATATGTTTCTATAATGGTGTCTGATCCGAAGATCTGAAGAAACAGGTCCATGAGTTCGAAAGGGACCAGCCAGGCAGGACTTTTACAGTCATGGCCACCTTAGCCCCAATCATGGTTGGGGCTGAGGAGAACATTAATGATTATTGTAATGTAATGTGTGTGCTGGTAGTAGAATATGAAAGTAGGCTGATTTCCTCCAAAAATGACTTCCCCCTCCTGATACATATATTGGTATGATATTAACAATAATAGAACAATCAATGACCTGATTGCAGTGAAGTAATTAGTAGGTCTATTCATGAAGTATGATGACCTGGTGTGATTCAAAAAAGGTGCACAATATAGTTGAACCAACTTTAAAATATCAAACAAAAACGTGCTCGCCTTAGTCCCAACGGTTTGGGCAGTGGCGTAACCCCGATGCGCTCTTATGCCCCCGACTTAGGGCCCAAAGGGGCCTACCAATAGGTTCCTCGATCTAGCACAATGACCAAAAAGGACTTTGTTGACACACAACGCCATAATGTGTCTCTGAAATCGACTGTAGGGTATATATCATATTACATCCAGTGGCGATTAAAAGGAGGGGGAACTGTCGGTCCGTGACCCCAAATTTGTCAAAAAAATGGAGATAAAAAGAAAATTACATTCACAAAGTTAAGTCTGTGAGTGCCATTTCGGGCCATGTAGACGCGCCATATAATAATACATTTTCTTACCTTAGCCTCATCAGGGCAACAGCATAATGTGTCCCTGAAATCGGCTTTAGGGCATATATCATATGAAGGATAAACTAATTCCTCCATGATCATATTATATCCAGTGGCGGAGTAAAGACGGGAGGGCCTGCCGGCAAGGGGCCCACTAAATTTTTCAAATGATTTTTTAAATGATATAAAAAGAAATTTTGTGCCATTTCCGGCCACCTAAAGGTTTTTTTTCTTATAGACTCTGCAAATGTGAGAGTTCCTCCCTGGCCCTTTTATTTCAATCACTTGGATCCGCCACTAATATTATATTATTTATTCGTCGTTGAAAACATTTAAAATAACAATGCACACATTATCCACTGGTTTGGGGCCGAGTTGGGTATGTACTTTAGTCCCCATTAATAACGTTAAATCCTATACTGCCCTGTAAATTGATAAAATAGGGGTAGCGGCTCTGTAGGTTGCCAGGTGCTATTTCCTGTAGGCTGTATCCATCTCCGGTGGTGGATAACAATACCTGGTCTATAGTAACAGAGCCGAATTTCTTAAGCCCCATCCTTCACCCCTCCACCCCCACCCCCCAGATCTAATTATCCCGCACACTTGAAGACTACTTCCGACGGCTAGAGATGTACAGGTTGTACATCTCTAGCCGTCGGAAAAAAAATACAATGGGCTTAGAGCTACACATAGGCCTACTTATTTGGCTGGCAATGTAACATAACAGTATTAGTGAGGTTTTGGTTTTTTTTTAGAGTGGTGTGAGTGAGATCTCGATTGCGTCAGTCAAATTTGAATATAATTTTCTTTTTATCTCCATTTAAATGTTTTAAAGTTTCATTTTCTATGGTACCTTTATGATCTAACACATTCACATTCCAGTTAGAAGTACAGTAAGACCAGTAGCAGCGGTCCCGGAAATCACGGGAGTCTCCGGGAAATCAGGACGGCCTCCCGCACTCCCGCAAGCAAGCAAGAATCTCCCGGAAATCGACCCATCTCCGAAAATTCATAATTTTGCATGTTTTCACTGTTGTGTTATCAATTCTCACGGAAGCATTGCCGGTGGGTATTACTATGTGGAGCAAAATAAAATTAAATGTGTTAATGAAGCTCATTAACCAGATCAGGGGTGGTTTGAAGGGCGGGGGACGGCCGGCCCGGATCCCCTGATTATTTCAAAATGATAAAAATAAAAATAAGGCAGGAAAAAAAAATCAAATTTAAGTCAGAGAGGGCCATTTCCGGCCAACTAGATGTGCCATAATTATAAATTTTCTTACGTAGATCTCTATGACTGCCGAAACATCTTGATAAAAGATCATGAGAAATGTGTTGGCGCTTCATTTTGACTATAATGGTGATGTGATGATGATGATGGTATTTAATGGCACTTAAATACTTATGGCACTTAAGTACTTATAATTCCAAAAACCACCATATCCAACGTTTTCGTTACTTATCTCGAATTACTAGTCAGCATTACTCAGGATGTAAATCTAACCATAGATATACTATACTAAACTTTACTATAATACCTTTATGATCTAACACATTCACATTCCAGTTAGAAGTACAGTAAGACCAGTAGCAGCGGTCCCGGAAATCACGGGAGTCTCCGGGAAATCAGGACGGCCTCCCGCACTCCCGCAAGCAAGCAAGAATCTCCCGGAAATCGACCCATCTCCGAAAATTCATAATTTTGCATGTTTTCACTGTTGTGTTATCAATTCTCACGGAAGCATTGCCGGTGGGTATTACTATGTGGAGCAAAATAAAATTAAATGTGTTAATGAAGCTCATTAACCAGATCAGGGGGGGGGGTTGAAGGGCGGGGGACGGCCGGCCCGGATCCCCTGATTATTTCAAAATGATAGAAATAAAAATAAGGCAGGAAAAAAAATCTAATTTAAGTCAGAGAGGGCCATTTTCGGCCAACTAGATGTGCCATAATTATAAATTTTCTTACCTCACCTCCAACCATGCTTCGGCTGAGATGGTCTAGACCCCGGTGAAAGTCCCTCCCTCACCCGACCCACACCGCAGATCTCCCGGAAATCTTCTTCCAACTTGGGAACCCTGCTGTAGACATAGGAGAGAACTACATACAGTAATTATACCTTTTGGATACTACCTAGGAGACTCAGTGATGTGAGTTTATATTTAATATTTATCTTTGACAGTTTATTTATCATTGAAACCATAATGATTAAAGTAGTTTAATAATCCTGTTCATTTAAATACTATTGAATACCAGTAGCATATCCCATAGATCTGATTTCTTTTATATCTCTGTATTTCCGTTTGAACCGTCCATTTTAAATACGTTCTTAATTCGTACACCGCTTTGAATCGTTCGTAAATCATTGTTTATTATACCAGTTAGGCCTTTTAAGTAAATGGAACGCGTAAAACAATATTGCTGAGTATGACTTTTTGTTTGCTACAGCGACATTATGGGGACTTATAAATGCTGGAAAATGGCACTTTAACTTAATATTTATGTCAGTTGCGTTATTTTTTAACATTTGAAAGGGTGGGTGTGGTCTAACAGAATGTCCCCCCCCCCCCACCTCCACCTTTCAAAACAGATCTGCGCCCTTGCGTTTATTTGTTTTTTTTTAATTATTATTTATCAGTTTACACCAACAAAATTAACTCCCTCGAATACAGGAAACGTTACTTCGAATAAACGCCCCGTCAAAACTCTTCTAAACAAACGATCCGGGGCATTTTCGAATCAATAGTGGTTTAATTATTTATTTCCTGATGATGACATAATTAAAATAATAACACGATGGCGTGCATTTTGATACTTGGGAGTATATGTTTATATCTGAGATTAATCAGTGGACCTTTCGGTTTTTAGTTAGTACACAGAAATTTCAGTCTTCTGTCCTCTAGAATAATTGTCAGCCAGCGCACAGGAGATTAAGACAAGAGAGAGAGAAAGGGAGATTCGCCATATAAACAAAACTTGTCATGATGAGTCCCACGGCTGACCGTGGTTCCCAGGTATTTGGAAGTCAGTTTTTGTCGATAACCAGCGCAGTTTTTTACGCATCTTGTTCATTTTTAATATCTAGGCTAGACCTCGGCTATGCCTATTATATTACTATATTATTTACAATATTTACAATTTTAATAGAAAAGATTAATTTTACATGAACATAGTAATTCATATTTAAACAATACATTAAATTTAAATATAATGACGTTAACAAATAAATAACAATAATTTAAACGTGTACATAGTATCACTACTACAATAATAAGATTAATATTTTTAAATCTTATAATCAATTTTATATAGCCGGAGTTAGTTTCGACCTGGGCAAACATTTGCTAATAGGTACACTTTCTCCATCAAAAGGCTTCTTCTATGAATGGAATGACCTGTTCGAAGCACGAACTCATGTAGACCAAACCCAGTACCGTTACGATTTTTAATCGTACGGGAAATCCACTCACGATACAAAAAATGGTCTGTAAATAAATTAATTAAATAATAAATATTTATGGCTGTGTTCTGTGAAAGCATATAGATTGATTGATTTACTTTTATCATCTAGCGCCACCACTCTGTAATGTAAAAGTTCTTTATATAACTGACACCGTAATAAATATGTCCAGTTTAACCCATCGAAATCTTGACCATGAATTCGAGTGAAGCATGTCTGTATTCTACAAGACGAGGCATCCAGCAAGCCTCAATTAAATATCATATGCCAGATTTGGGTATCAATGCAGACGACAAGGTCCTTGATATCGGTTGCGGCACTGGAGATTTAGTTTATGAAATAGGAACACGTGCCTATTCTGTAATCGGTGAGTATATTAATATTTTATTTTCAAATTCAAATTGGCTGAATCTACGCCGATCTTACGTCATGCTGTAGCGCATTAAGATAGGCAGAGTTATGTTTTAAGGTTAGGGTAAAGCCAAGTCGACCAATCAGCGTGTTGGGATTTGCATAATTCTGCGTAGACATAACCAATAAGAGACAGGCTTTGAATCGTTCGTAAATCATTGTTTATTATACCAGTTAGGCCTTTTAAGTAAATGGAACGCGTAAAACAATATAGATGTGTATAAGAGACA
>NW_022757845.1:418433-439005 GCF_011630105.1 Anneissia japonica
CATTAATACAGCGGAGATATCTTATAAACCAATGCGATATTAATTATCAAAACTGTGACGTCAGGCACGTTCAAAGAAATTTCGGGTCTACTGGCACTTTAAACACCACAAAGCTTTCGATTTTAAGTTGTATAACCATAGAGAAAATAGAACATTCCTTGCTTCCACTTGAGGCTAACGCATTCGTTAATTTTTTAGGCTGTTTTGATTTTTTGGGGTTGTTTTTTTTTGGTTTTTTTTTTGTTTTTAGGTTACATTTATTGCTTATGGCGAGTTGGTTGGCCGAGCGGTTAAGTCAGGGGCACCGTAGCCTTCAGCAATAATATCATCGGCGCTGGTTTAAACGGCTCATCACTCGCCAACGGATAAGGACTTCAAACCGTAGGCCCAGTGTACGCATTTGGCTCGTGTGCATTTTAAAGAACCCAGTACACCCTTTGAGAAGAGTAGGGGTTATCTTAGTGTAACTGGTCCATTCATCTGTCCCTTGTTGTTTAATGGATATGCCAAGTAGGATAGTGATCAAGTTCACTGATTGGCGCTCGTGCCAAAAGAAATGAAATGATAAAACCATTATAATGCTATGATTACAAAAGAAGTGACACACTCAGCTCCGAACTGGCCCGTAAATAATCATTGGGTATTCTCCTTGCCATTAACAAACATCACGCTCGAATTAACACTTTGTAGGATAATGCTTAGGACCAGAGAGTTATGTTTCTTTTATCTATGAACGTTATACAGTATTCAAACCAAGAATTGGCTCCCGTCGAGCAGACGTCATAACATGGAGGTATAAATTCAATGGCGTCACTACCACAGGCTCAGCAGGTCCATTGAATCTGGGCCCCAAGCTCCACGGGCTCCCGATCTATACTGGCCCCGCCCCCCTCCCCATATAAAAAATCTATTAAAGCAATGTATAAATAAAAAATCTAGATTGATAGTATTTATCTTGTTATATATATAGGCCTAATACTTCACATTATAATTGAAAAATGTTGAAAATAATCACTTATGCCTTGAAGTGGCTACCACATATTCAGGCGGTTAATTGAACTGGGCTCCCGATATCCAGGGCCAGAAAAATATTGATTAATAATATTTATCTTTATATTTAATATTGAACTTCATAATTTAAAATTGTTAATAACTTAACTTTAAAATAAGAAATTATACATGCCCAGGCCCCTATATCTATTTGGCAAAGGTGTCACTCAGACGCCGATATCATCGTTTTGGATGGAAATCTACAGTGAAACATCGTCATGCATGCATGAAAGCCTGAACAATATAAATTACCAACAAATATCACAAAACTGTTTCTTTTTCCTCTAATATAAAGACTTTATATTCGTCAAGGGCCCTGACGGTGCTCTCGAACCAGGGATCCTCAGAACCTCGTTACGCCACTGTATATAAGTTTAAACTTATCCCTCCATGGTGTAAATTAATGTACAGCCATGTTACCGTCAAGAAAATTGACGTTCCCCTCTGGGAGATCGGTACCACTCAACTACTGTAAGCTGTTAAAATCGATTACATCAACAATTCATAACCGGATCGCCGGATAGTGAAAGCCATCGTCTATGACGCTACCTTGGCCTTTTGAATACTTAAGTTTTCAATTTCAAAAGTGTCAACCAACTGAACATTAATGGTTTTGTCAACATGCATGTATGCAGTAGTTTTTTTACCGTACCCTTTTGAAAGTCACAATCATTGATGGCACGCCAGGACTGATGGTGTTGGCGTAGGCGTTACGTCCCAATTCAAAACAGACAGATACAAAAATGTTTGTTTGTCAAAAAAATGCATATAAAATACATTAAAATATAGACAAATCACAAAAGGGAACCCCCAAGAAACCACATTTGTTTGTGAAAAAATCGGGACCAAAATTTATTAAAATAGGCCTATACAAAACAAGTTTAAAAGGAATGAAATAATTTGCAGAACATTAACGCAAATTACATTAACCTAACCTAATTTAATTAGAAGATCATAATAAAGAAAAAGCATTGAAATAATTGGAAAACAAAGAAATATGCACATCAGAAAAAATTATAATAATAAAGGTAATAGTAAATATTAAACATAACATCAATAATACAAGCAATAATATTGTCATACTGTTTTGGCGTCAACTGGTTCTAATTGAAAACGGACTGGTGGCTAGGCTGGAGAGTATGAGGCGCCAAGTGTAAATTTATTATTTAAGAGATATGCTGTTAATTGTGTTTATTTAAGTAGGCCTATTTATTTATTAGTATATTCGGCACAACAAAAACAGATCGTAAAATGAACAGACAAGTGTCTTGAGGACACCATGAGCTGTTGAGAGCCCAACAATTTCAATCCAAATTATTAATCGAGTTTTCCAATTTTAAAAGTGATGTTTTAATGTGAACCAAGCTTTAGGACAATGGACATTTCCGAAGTGTCATTGAAACAACTGACTAATCAAAACAGAGCCAGGAACACTCGCAAGTCTCTGGTCTTAATGAGAGCCTCCCAGATCCTACATTTTAAATTACCTTTTATACTTTTTTTTAACATTTATAATATATTATTTTGTAGGATTGAATGAATTGATTTGTGATTGCGATTGTGATTAGTAAACAGTCCATTATGCACGTGTATGAGTTTTTAGAGGGCGAATGACAAACAAAAACCATTATGTACTTTACAATCATGTGTCATTTTCCTGAATGCGTTAGGTTACAGTAAGCACTTTGCTTTTAAACATTTTCATTAGGCAATGGAGGTCTTGCTGATGAAGAATTGGACGCGGTTTTGGAGTACGTAAAGTCGCATGAAACATTCATTCCTAGTGCTACAACTGATCCATCACTGGGTCAGATAGTAGGCTACAGATTTCAACTGGATGCGGACGGTGAAGTGGTATTCAATGAGGTCTTTCGCGGAGTACTTGATTTCAGATCAGTAAGCGATGGGCACACTAATATTACTGAGGTGCAAGCAACGGAGTTACTGAAGGTGAAAGTCTAAATTTTGTTGACAGTATATATATCTGTCTCTTATACACATCTAGATGTGTATAAGAGACAGTCATTACACATTGAGGCTAATTGATATTATTATGATCATAACTTACTATTATCAAATTGGACAGGAAAATTTAAAGCAAGTAATTCGAAGCCTAGATGGAGAGGTACCCTCTTTTTTAACGTATGAATTCAACGTTAAAAAGGGTTTGATAGATGCCGAGTTTTCGAGGTTGTTATCATCGACAGCAAAGGCGTTTCTTATTGAAGAGAACACACAGTGGCAAAGAATTTGCTTCGATATACGTAGTCAGTTAGAAGGTGGGTAATTAATTGAAGTGGCGCCTCCAGAAGTTTTGCCGACAGGAGGTCCGAACCAAGGGATCGAGTAGAGAGTCGGTCATTGACCCGGAATAAAAATCCTTGGTGATTTTTATGACTTTCGGGCCAAATTGTTCTTTTAGATCGCACTATTAGGGAATTGCAGTCAAAATTACTTTATTTGGATAGGCAAATTTTTATTTTGGTCCGACGACCTTGTTGCATCGAACGACGGGTGTGAGGCCTGTATTGATGATAATCATAATTTATAACCATAACGATGATGATGAGTTGATGATGATGATAATGATGGTGATTATGGTAAAATAAAAGAGTAAGTCTAAAAAACTGACACTGTTATCCAGTGTTTTAAGCATTATATAATAAGAATGATACTAATAATGATTTAGATGATGATGATGATCAGGATGGTTGTCATGCAAGAAAAAGCAGCAGCTGAGTCCTAATTCTTTATTAGAAATCTCGATGAATTCTTCAGAGTAAAATTTATTCTCTTTTACCTATTTTATTTCCACAGTTGACGATAACCGAAGTTTTGAGGATTGTCGATGCATTTGTCCGGTCCCTTCTCCTATTCAGGGCATTTTATCAAGTTATGATGCCTGCTTGAACCGTAAGTGTCCGGAAATTATTGTGTAGTTAACGCAACGTTACCATCTCACGCGTCGACATTACAATTTAGGTGTGCCTGGAGTTCAGCCTGTTATGTTATATCATAGAATATAACAAGAATTATTTCATAAGAATGCTAAATAATAATAATCGATGACAACAAAGACGACGATAATCACCTCACCTTAAAAATTATATTATTTTCATGTAATGTATTATTCTGCAGGTTGTATAGTTAATAAGCCTTTCATAATCTGGACTGCACATGGCCATATCAAGGTCAATCTATATAAAAAATAAAAAAAACATACACACAGCATTATTATAGGTGTATGCTGACTGACCTAGGATACGGCATGCGCAGTTCAGATTACGAAATGGATTGTTAAGGTGAATTCAATAATAAAATTTATCTTATTTTACATAGGTTTATTCTTTCCATATGGTCTTAACTTTAGCGATGCAATTGTACCATTTATTGATGATGGTTCTTCTGGTGTCGTTGACCTGGCAATTTTTTTCCCTTACTATGATGCACTTCACGAGTCTCTTTTTGTGAGTCTATTATCATCAATATCATAATCATCATCATCATCATCACCATTATTTTCATCATAACCATCATCATCTTCATCATCATCATCCTCATCATCATCATCATCATCATCATCATCATCATCATCATCATCATCATCATTATTATCATCATCAACTTCAACATCATCATCACTATCATTATTATTTGTTGTTGTAGTTAATGTTAAGATTTTTGGATTCTCATTCTTAGAAATCTTTCACTGAAACTATTTGGCAATTTCTAGTTTTGTTGTGCAAAATGCACAGTATATTTCAACTATATTATAATTGAAATGTACAATAATGTAGAATAGAAATAAATGACTAAATCAAAACTAGAAGAAAAAATAAATAAATAAAATAATATAAAGATAAATAAATAAAATAAGAATAAATAAAACTCAGGCATATTTCCCTCTGCATCTATCACAGTTGCATAACAGTAGGTGTTTTATCCTACATTTTAGGTGAACACTAATGGTGCAATATCTTTCGATGTGGTCGTGAGTCAGTTCACGCCTGACGCCTTCCCTTTAAGTCAAAATTGGCCAATGATTGCCCCGTTTTGGGCAGATGTCGATACCAACAATGGAGGAACTGTTTACTATAGAGAAATGACCAGACAAGTTGATGTAAAATTAGCCGAATATGTTGACGAAATTGTTCGAAATCACGAAATAACTCAACCAAATTTCGAACTGATTTGGTTGTTTGTTGCAACATGGGATCAAGTGGCGTTTTTCGGATACTCTGGCCAACCACCAATGATTGTGAGTATAGTTAGGCCTAGTACTTTCATAGGACAATATTGACATTACTAAGTCTTATCCTAATTATTAAAAAGTTGGTTATACTTTCATCTGACTTGTTTATGTGTTTGTCTGTTTGTTAGCAGCCTCCTGCCTACAGTTTTAGATCTACATCATGCGTCAAATATTCACAGGTGATTTTTGACATTGAATGAAAGATTGCTTTTTATTTTGGTGACGGAGTGAGGTGTGGATGTAGAGATCATTTAAAGAAAAACACCCCACACTAGATATCTCAAAAACTGATCTATTGAAGCTTTCCGGGAAGTCAACATAAGTGCTAACGTTCCAGACCCTTTAAAACCCCTAAATTAATATTCAATTTTTTTTTTTTTTTTAAGACATTTTATTTTATTTATTCATTTTTTCTGGTAATGATAGCATAGAAACTCTAGGTGGTAGTACTTTAAATGGCATTATGAAACCTTTGCCGAAAATCCAATAATAACTTACGCCACTGTGTACGGTATTTAAGGACGGAGGATATTTCCTCTATGATTTAAGAATGTTTTAATAGTGTCAACCTCAGTTTAACGCGAGGACCAGTGAGCGGTCGCTCTTGTTTTGATTGAGTCACTCATGTGGGCAGACGAAACCTTTGGGTATAGAAACTAGTTCCTCCTTTGTTCTGACCCCTCCTCTCTTTTTTTGTATATGTGAATTTGGAGGAAATAGAGATGACATTTATTATTATTGTTATTATTATTATTATTATTATTATTATTATTATTATTACGATTATTACGATTATTATTATTATTATTATTATTATTATTATTATTATTATTATTATCATTATCATTATCATTATCATTATCATTATCATTATTATTATTATTATTATTATTATTATTATTAACGTTCGCTTTTTAAGCGACGAGTCGAAGGTTCGAATCCGGCTGGCGGTTGTTTATTCTTAAAATATATATTTTTCAAAGGGAAAGATGCATGAGAATTTTATATAAATCCAGTCATGCTAGCTCAGCGACCCACCCTCCATCCACCCACCTAACTTTATTCACGTATCCCACTTTTGGAATCCGTTTTTATTTCGATTAAAATGTTAAAAAGATTATGTAAGAATTAGACGAGTTACTGTCAATAAAACAATTCGCTGAAGAGAAAATATCGGGACTATAATATGGTCTAATCAGAAGGCTGATGTCGTTTTCCATCGACAATTGACTTTTTGTGCATTACATGTACCATTCTTATCTATATATTCAAGAATCTTTACACACATATTGTTATCTGCTAAAAAGTTACCGTACCAACAACGGTGGAGTGACATTATCAACCTGCTGCTTTCTGTTTGAATAGTGATCATATCAGAACGATAACATACAGAGACCCAGCAAAAAAAATCACAACCTTCGTTTGATTACTCATAGATCAAACCGGGAAGCGTAATCGTTTCCATCGGTGTATCAATTCAAATAAATATTTAAAATAGATTTTTGTGGTACATTGTTATCGAATTTTACGACCAATTTTTACATGCATTTGTAATTGTCAACAGTTTGCTGATTTTGTGAATATCATTTTAGACTGATTAACGTAAATTCCCATGCTTGGTCATCTTAAACAAGTAGAAACTTTCGGATCACACTTGGATAGGACGATTAAAATATATTTTCATTGTAATATAGCAGCTATTTTAACATACATACAAACAGATATTATAAATGGATAATATAATCTCTGCTTGTCCGCTTGTCCATTGATCTCAACTTACAATTTTAGAAGGTCACTGTTGGAGGCGTTTTTGTCTGAATTTGTAACCGTCTCTAACAATGGGGTCTTCATCTTTAAACTTCCATGCCTAGTATAGACAGGGGCGGATCCAGCCAGCCAGAAAAGGGGGGGACGTAATATCCTGTCTCTTATATCTGCGAGCGAAGCGAGCAGCCTCGTGGGGGGGGGGTGTAATCTGCCAGCGAAGCGAGCAGCCTTAGGCGAGGGTGGGAGCAGGGGGATGCCTAGGGCCCCCGGCGGGGTCCAGTGGCAGAGCCCCTGGTAGGGGTCCTTGAAGGCCAGCACATTTGAGGAATATTAGGTTGTATTGAGTCGATTTTGACTATCTAGCATGGTAGTTTTCAGTAACAAATAAAAAAAAAAATAGGTGTATGTCTTTCAAAAGGAATTTTATTATACAGGGTACCTGAAACTGACAGTGACAAATGCAGCCTCTGTGCATTGTATTGTGTGGGTTTTTGGTAGGAAAAGAAGACTTTACTTAAACACTGTGGGTGTAATATTTTCTTTTTTTTTTTTTGGCAAAATGTAGGGGGGCGCCCCTTACGCCCCCTAAATCCGTCACTGTATAGAATTCTATTACTGCCATAAGACAAACTTTAAAAAAAAAAATTAAACTAATCTGCAGGTGCACATTTGCCGAAGTAAATTTCAAAGAAAACCATTTTTTTCATTTCTAATTGTTAAACGTCCATGCATATGTCTAGAATTGGCAGGTAGACACTTTGCAAAGATCGAATATGCGATCTGTCCGAGGTTTCCGACGGGGAGGGGGAAGCCGATGTCCCCGACTAGAGCAAAGTGGGCGTGGTCGGACGTCGCTAAAACTATTTCGAAGTGGTCCTGATATGCAGCCTCCGAAAATTTTGAAAATATAGGAGTTTCAAAGGCTTATCTAATCGATTTCCGAGCCTACTAATACAGTATGTAGAAAATACATGAATTATGCATGTTCTCCACCCCCACCCCCGCTCCTCCCACTGGCTCAACTCCTGATTGGCGACCCTAGTTGCAGCCCATTGAATACAGGGCTCAAAACTGTGCTCAACATATTTTATCTTATGCTGAATATAAATATTATATAACAGGATTTGTTGTTTCATTCATAGAATAACACATTCCAAGCGTTGCTGGTGACAGATGGAATCTCCTCGTTCACTATTTTTAACTACGGTGACATACAGTGGACAACTGGAACGCATAGGGGAAGTGGGGGTGATGCAAATGGTCTTGGTGGAATACCAGCTCAGGTGTTAAACTAATTCTAGCATAAGCATTAACCGATAATTGATTTTTTTTTCTCCCTCTCTCTTTTGTGTGGGAAACCCCAAGTTTATTCCAGACTCAACATCTTTCCAGCATGTTTTGTTTGGTTTTTTTTTTTTCCCGTTTTAACCTTATCAATTTTTTCTTTTCTCATTTTCACCAATTCATAATATATTATCACATTAATATAAAAAAATGAAATGAAGGAAATGTATACATTTTTCTAAACCTTTTGGAATGTAAATTTGTTGAGCTCGAAACATGTGATTTTGGTGTAAAATAAAAGAAAATAGGCCGGTATAATCAAATAGGGAAACGTACAAAGAAAGAGATGCATGGAAGTAACATAAATGGAATTTAAATATATCATAATTTTATGCCATACATAAGAACAGAAAAAAATTGATGGTACCGCAATAAATTAAGCAAGTTAACAGAGGCCATCATTAAGGTTAAGAATGTTCACCGTTAAAACAAACACCAAAGATTGTTTCATTAGGCGATACTTTGTAACCCTCGTTTCACGAACCCACCGCCCGCCAATTATGACGTATATGATATTTACGAATAAATTTATATATATATAATGATGATGATGATGATGATGATGATGATGATGATGATGAGTGTGGAAACATCGATGGTGGTGATGATAATTATAAAATGGGAAGATTAGATATTGTAAACATCGATGGTGGTGATAATTAATTTCCTATATAATTTCCAATATAATTTCCTATACCTCCATTGTTGCTATTTTTATATATCGGCGTAAAATTGCCGAGCTTTCTGTTGAATACCGGTAGTTTATTTACATCTTATAATTTACAGGAACGAATGCAGTTGTACTTTAAACAAATTATGTAAATGTTTGTTATTCTCATTGTCAATTACATAGGCCGGATGCAACGCCGGGGATGGCGTGCGACATCACAACATACCAGCTTCACGAACAGCGGCCATTGTGAATATAGAGGAGTACGGTAATCCACCAGGCCGATACGTATTTAATGTTGGTGGAGAAAGTGTGACTGGTGAAGACTGTCAAACATACCAAGGTGAAAGCCCTATTTTGTTTTTTTATACCATAATGCTAATGATGATATAATAATGATGATAATGATAATAAATCAGTGCTTGGTAGGTGGTGAATGATTTGGATTAAAATTAGTAGTGCTGATTACACACATAACTAGAAATACTCCCCAGGGAGCGGAGGAGGTTCCACGTTGTGTATGATTGATTCTGTATCCAATGGCCATGAGAAAAAGTGCCTCGTCTATTTTCTGGATATGTGCGCTATATTAATCCTATAACATACATAAATAATAACGATAGTGATATACAAAATGACAATTGTTATAATTATAATGATAAAGAAAACAATAATGATAAAAAAATAATAATATTATTATTATTATGTTGTCTGTCACTAAACTTCGTGATCATATTTCACCTATCTTGAAAGACCTACATTGGCTACCGATATGTAAACACCTAAACTTCAAAATTATTCTTCTCACTCATAAATGCATATATGGCTACGCCCCACACTATCTTTCTTCATCAATCTCACAACAATTATCTTCACGTTCCACAAGACAGTCAAATTCTCTCAGGTTATCTGTCCCCAGGGTGATGCATGTTCGTACTGTCGAACGGTCTTTCTCTTTTGCCGCTCCAAGATTATGGAACTCTCTTCCATCTAATCTTAGATCACCTTCTGATATTAATGCATTCAAGACCCTCCTTAAAACCTATCTCTTTAATCAATAACTCCTTTATCTTTATGCGCCAGTGACAAAAAAATATTTTTTTAACAGGCGCTATACAAATTCTCCAATTTATTATTTTAAAAAACAACAATAGATCTCGTAATAACCTAATGATAATAAAGATAACTAGACTTACTATATCTGTTTGAACAACAGAACATTGGGCTTTCTTTCTTCATCAATCTCACAACAATTATCTTCACGTTCCACAAGACAGTCAAATTCTCTCAGGTTATCTGTCCCCAGGGTGATGCATGTTCGTACTGTCGAATGGTCTTTCTCTTTTGCCGCTCCAAGATTATGGAACTCTCTTCCATCTAATATTAGATCAACTTCTGATATTAATGCATTCAAGACCCTCCTTAAAACCTATCTCTTTAATCAATAACTCCTTTATCTTTAAGCGCCAGTGACAAAAAAAATATTTTTTTAACAGGCGCTATACAAATTCTCCAATTTATTATTATTAAAAACAACAATAGATCTCGTAATAACCTAATGATAATAAAGATAACTAGACTTACTATATCTGTTTGAACAACAGAACATTGGGCTTTTCCCCATTACTTTAATGAGAAATGAAGTTGAAATTGCAACAAAAAGAAAAGTCGTTAAAAGGTATAAAGTTAAAAAAAGAACACGGAAAACCAATATAATTTTAATGAAGTTGAAAATATGAAGTGGAAAAAAAAAAAACGAAAACCAAGTTCACTACGACGTTATTAGTAAAACTTGAACTATGGCTGCAATGGTAATAGCGAGGTACATCGTGATTCATTGCGCTCCATATGAGCCGACCTTGGATAGGAAAGTGAATTTTCAGTTCATAGCAATTTAATAACTGAAAGCAAAAATTGTTCATGCATATCATGGTTGTTTTGAGGTTAACCTAGCTGTAACCATGGAGGTATTATTGAGAAGGAGATCACTCGGCAAAGCCACGCGCACGCTACCAAGATCAAAGTTGCCGCAGCGCGTAAAGAACGTTTGCGCGATGCCTTTGGAGTCCCATGTGTTCCCTGCCATCAAATTTTCAGCAGGCATAGTTGACCAAAAAATTGAACATGACGAAATGGAGAGCACCTTCTTTCTCAATGCGCACTATATACTGTCAATCACTATGGCTGCGCAATCTTTTCTATTTTGAAGCTGATACATTTATCTCTCATAAAATATCAAACATATTAATATTTTCCTCCACGAAAAGTTTCGAATTTAATGGAACATTTACATGACCTATAAAAGTATAGTATATTTCAACTTCAATTTTCTTAAATTGGCCAAAATTCGCCAATTCTAATTTTAACAGATATTAATTAATAAATGATTAAGGATTATAATAAACTAAGTCATTTTAGGGTTAACGAGGGTTAACTATTCGAAAAATGAATCCAAAATCTGAGTATTTTTCAGTTTTACGCTGACTTAGCTTTATAGTCGAACCAGTCAATCTTTAGACAAAATTATAATGAGCACAGAAGTAATTTTAACATAAATATTTTACGGAATCCGTTTCTGAAATATACAAATAATAACATACCAAAAGCCCGAAAAAATCTGATCAGGGGAACATTGTTCATTATAAAGATATTTAATGGGTTAAAATCAAACGTTTTATTGCACAACTGCTCTGCTGGAAGCGTATAAATGCATGTCGTTGCCAAGTTGTTGCTAACGAAAAAAATGTGAATTATAGGGTAATACGCCCGCGCGCGATCCAAAAGTGGGGAACACACATAGAGCTATTAAACAACTAGAGTGCTGACAAGATGGCGGAGCAATGCAGAGTTGTGTATGTGTACCATCCAAGATGGCTGCCGTAGGAAAGCGCCACCTTCAGGCTTAGTATACATACTATTACCATAAATAAGCCCTCTGACTGAATATTATTTCATTAATGATAATTAGTATTGATAATGACAAATTATTAAACTGTCGTAGCCAAAAAGAGGCCAAGTAGAGCATCTTATTCAAATATTAAAAGGAATTAAAATCGTGTACATTACAGCCATACACCGCAACGCTCGAGTTTCAAAATACGGGTAACTAGCTGTACTGAACTTTCTGTGTAAATTGAGGGCGCAATTGAAAATGATAGTGCTCAGGGGAAATTTGATTGGCTGAATCTATGGCAGCCATCTTGGATGGTACACACACACAGCTCTGCGTATTACGAACATCGGATACATTGCTGTTAGCGCTCTAGTATTCTTATTATATCTCTATGGGAACACATAGGTTTGTCGCGTCAAAGGGATCTGTTGCCGAGTGATCTCCTTCTCAATAATACCTCCATGCTGTAACTGGTTTAAGCGCTTTAGAAAACGTAAATTGTGTTTAAATAATTTAATCAACAGTCAACAAAAAATCTTTAAGTGCATTTGCGAGTCTGAGGTCAGGGGGTCCTGACCCCCCTTGAGCTGCCAAGCAAAAAAAAATCTAGACCCACCTTTTCAGGACCTGAACAAATCATCATGCAAAACTTATCATTATTATTATTATTATTATTATTATTATTATTATTATTATTATTATTATTATTATTATTATTATTATTATTATTATTGTTATAATAATAATAATAATAATAATAATAATAATTATTATTATTATTATTATTATTATTATTATTATTAGGCCTGTTATTATTATATTTTATTTTCAAAAGTAAAGAGCGTTTTTCATGCCTATGGGCTCATCGATTCATTGAAAAAAATATATCCACGTATGCAACTATTTAATTTCTTTTTCCATATGTATACACACATAATAAGCCTATGCCTATTTACTGTAATAAGAATGAGAAAATTTACCTGACCGTTTTTAAGAGAGGGAAAACGTTGAATTATGAAGAACTTAAAAGCTATTAAAAGACATCCTACTGCGGATCGTCACCAAAATTATACCATTTCTTCATTAAAACTATTCTGCAAAGTGTCATTTTTTAATAACTGGAACGTAAGCAATTTAAATGACCCCCAAATTTACACCCCAACCTGGATCGTCCCCTACACATAATAATATATTCCTTGTAACTTGGGTTAAACTTTCCCGAAAGTTTTATTCAGATCAGTTGACCCGTTTTTTTTAAATATCTGGTCTGGGACGTTTTCGTTTAAATGGTCCTCATATTCACACCCTAAGCGGGATCATCACAAAAATTCATTTATTTCTTTACTGGACCTTTACAAACTATTATAGAAGGTTTATTTACACCCATTGAAAACTTTTATAGATGTTTACGTCTGGGATCTCAAAAATTGAAATGACCCTCCAATTTACACCCTTGACTGATTTGTCGCCAGCACATAATAATTTCTTCCTTGTAACTTGGTTAAACTTTTGCCGAATTTTTCATCAGATCAGTTGATCCTTTTTCGAAATATTTGGTCTGGGACGTTCTCCTTTAAATGGTCCTCAGATCCACAACATACTGCAGATCGTCACAAAAATGTAATCATTTTTTTACAAGACCTTTACAAAATATTATAGAATGTTTCATTTAGGCCCATTGGTTATTTTTTTTAAAGAGATATTTAGGTCTGGGTCCCTAAAAATTGAAAAGATCCTCAAATATACACACTTCTCTGGATCGTCACTAACACATAAACATTTCTTCCTTGTAAATTGATTAAACTTTCCCGTAAGTTTCATTAACATCTACTGATCGGTTTTTGAAATATCCGGTGTAGACTGTTTGACCTTAAATCACTTTAATTTTAAGTATTGGAAGCGACCAGGGTGACGGCCAGAAAAAACAGGGCAAAATATAGGAAAAATATATGCAAGAAAAAAAATCAGAACAAAAACAATGCCTTTTCTCAATGCTGCTGGGAAAAACCAACAATGCGGATAATTATTGATGAATCAAGTGTTAATCTTGCCATTGGCCTAATTGTATTTACTGCTTTATGAATTAATTGTTTGTGTACATTGGTAGAACAGTGCATGTGCAGTCATTACGATTGAAATGAATTTATTTAATACTGAATGATCAATGAGAAATTTTGAAGAAAATTGACGCGTGCTAAAAATTTGCATGCTCAAAATTATTAATAATATTAATTGTTCAAATATAGAGGCGTAAAGTTTCACTTTATCTAACAACTTAGAAAACAAACAGAAAGAGGAGAATACGGCATCTAGTAAGGGCCTTGGCGTTTGAACCTATATTGCAGCCCCTGGGTTCATGTGAAATTCACCAATAAGGAGCTTTCGATTGTGCGACGACGCGACGCTAGAACGGAATCACTCATGCGTGACGTCCTACCTGTGGCAGATTGCTACAAAACGGTCTTAACTGGTAGTCTTAACTTCTCGAATAAAGCCGGCTTTATCACTCTCACATTATCGCGACCTAGCACTGCGGTCGTATCCGACTGGAAGTAGGCGGCCCTCTTATCATTTATTGGTGGAAAGTAATAATGGCCACTTCAGCCAAATGATTACGACGCGTGTGAGAGCGACTACGATTAGACTGATGACCAGTACCGACCACAATAAATTTTTCAACATGTTAAAATCTCCGCGACCATGCACGACCTCTGCCTTGTCACGAGGAAGTTGTATCACACTATCACGACCTGGCCACGACGGTGTCGATCATGTACCGATCGCAGTGTAGGTCTTGATATTGTGTGAGTAGCTTAAACGATCTTACTCAAGTTATTCTTCAAAGACAATTACTATAAAACAGTCTTCCCTAAGACCGCTTTGAGTATTGAAATGCAAACAAGCACTCCCTGGTAACGTAAGATTGGGGGCGACGTCATGCGTGCTCGACGCACACAAATGTATCGAAATGAACGTGTAAAAAATAAACGTAGACCTATTTTCACAGACGCTGAGAAGCGTGCGGAATATTCGTCGTTCGATTCTCTGACTTTGACGATCTAGGCCTAGGTCTTTGAATTAATCAGCAACGGCTTGATGAAAATGATTTAAGACCGTTCGTTTTAAGCATCCTCCGAGTAGGTTTTAGAATTTAAGACGACTAGCTGGTTAGACCGCGGTAGCAATGGTCTATACTCATACCAGTAGTGACATCACGATTATAGCCTGCTAAACGTTAAGACCGTCTAAAGACCGCTTATAGCAATCCGCCCCTGGCGTCCTACGTTCTTTGCATACGTACTGTAGATTTGGCCAAATTGCGTTCTAAAATCTACTCGACGAGGTGACCTTAACGTTCTCGCGTGACGTCATTACGTTCTACGTCCTGCCGTCGTCGTGCAATCGAAAGCTCCCTAATGACTGGAACCTCTGACTTGAGAATCCCAATTACCACCGTACCAACATTGTAACGTTTTCCTTCTTATAGGCCAAGGACATAGACCTACAACCGGTTCGCTATTACTTTATCCGGCTTTTGGATCAATGTTGGGTGGAAATAAAACCAGCATTCAAGGACCATGTTTCCAGAACACCGACAATGTCATGTGCAGATTCATTGACAAAGACAAGGGACCGACGACACCATGTCAATTTTTGGATAGGCGCACAGTGTCTTGCGTTGTGCCTATCCTACTCCGTATTGGCAGAGTCTATGTGTTTCTTTCAATTGATGGCGGTGCAACATTTGGCTTTCGGGGAATATACACCTCTGGTAAAGTAACTAGTTTTTATAGTTGTACATCGTGAACCAACCAGAAAATATACTCGTTTATGCCAGAATGACTACATGACTTTTTATGTCAATTTTCATCTTCCTTAAATTAAGACCTTTATAGGTTTTATATCAATTTGACCTTTGTTAAATTTAGACCCTTAGTTTTGAATTTCTCCATGTGGGGTGAGTTAAGCTGTATCGCAATATTGCCCCAATATTGTATATTATATACGTTAAATATAAACTTAGGTATCGGAACGATACCAGTTAATTCAGCATTATTGGAAATTTTAAGAATGAAACACATAAAAACTTAGCCTTCTCATCACCAAATTTAGAACTAGCATTTTAAGTAAGGATCACCAAACATGTACCGTATTTAATTCTACAGTAAATCATAGCCTATCAAAGAATGGAAAGCTTTGGATGTTTCATTTGTACTTTTGCAGACATAGAAAGATTATCGGTGGCCGTCTGAACAGAAGATCGTCATTAAATAAGATCCATTGAACACGCGCCATGGCGTTGCGTTCTCCATAGAATCGCCTCAAACAATGACATTCGGGCGCAGCGAGTGTCCGAATTTAATGTATAATTCACTCGATCTCATTTTGTTTGAATTTATTTAGCAACTAGAGTAAAAATACACAAAGAATACAATACAAGACAAGGTAAAGCAAATTACAATTGAAAACTCTGAAAGCAAGGAATAACCCAAAATGCTTCATCAAAACAATAAAGGTGCTAAATCACAATTAATTATTTACCCAAATAGAGACAGAAATACCAACTGCCTTTCAATTATGCATAGCTATAATCGAGTTCTTGTTGCACAGTTACTTCGACACTATCACAGTAAACACATTTGCATTCATGTGTAAAGAATATAGGGCTATACTACCGGTAATACTTATAATAACTCTATAATATTGTTAATAGAAAGCCATTATAAGAGTCGATGGCACGCGCAGTGGATAGCGATTTGTGTGTGAATTCACGGTTTTATACCTCCATGTTTCACGAAAACCATGATACACTGTATCTACCTGTTGATTACCACTTTTTCTAACAGTTTAATAAAAAGTTATACTTCCTCCACAGTAAGTGTTGAGGACGTCAATGATGATGTAGCACCAAAGGTTCAACTGTATACGGACGGCACATATCCTAAGGTTGTGTGGCCGAATGATGCTTTGGCCGGATCGTACTACGATATAGATGTTTATGTATACTTTGATGGATCCGATTCTACAGAGCTAGAAAATGATAGAATTAATGTGGCGAATGATATTGTCCTTCAATCTAGTGGGGACCTGCAGTTTAAAATCATTCTAAAGCTCTCAACAACCAAACATGTAGGAATTATACGGATATCACAAGGAGATGAAGAAGGGGAACAGAACAGGTATAATTATAATACGCAAATTAAATAATAGGAGTCTATGTGCTTTTATGTATAATTATCAGACTAGGTATATTAAAAAATGATTTAAAATCTCTGGTCTCCGGCCAAATAGTTTGCTACCTACGCTCGTAATGGACCATTCTCAGAGGTCAAACTTTACAACTGACCAATCAGAGCAAGGCCACAAATACGCACATGTCCTACAAACACGTGTTGTCCCACAAACCCACGTGACGTGACTTTGTGCGTATGCTTTTACAGTCGGTTTGTGGGACCTTAGCAACAAAAGCTAAGGGAAAGGGCTAGTGAAAAGGTGCACTGTTTGCACTAGTTAGTAAGTTAATTAAGTTTTACTATATATAATATAATATAATAGGCATATATATATATATNNNNGATGTGTATAAGAGACAGCATTTGACTTGCGTATTTTTAATGATTTGAATGTGCCGAAATGGTGCTCCTCCTGGGGCAATCTTGAGTCGCAGAATCCAATACAACTTGCTTCATCAGATGGTGAACTTCGATGTCCATGCAACTTACAGAGTGCGTTGGTGGATAGGGGGCGTTTCTCACCGAGTCCGCGATGTTCAAACACGGTCTACGAATCATGCGCAGATGACGACAACATCGTCCACTGCGTTCGCAGCAGTACGCCAAGGTAAACATTAATCTCTTGTTCTTATGAAACATGAATAAATGATTATGATGAATTATAAATTATCAAGAATGCCACTTAAAATAAATTGTACAAACCGAGTGATGTAATTTCTTTGCCCATATTAAAATAGGCCTACTTCTACACTTTCTCTGAATTAGGATAACAATAATAATGTAGATTCTCCTTGAATGATTTAAACTGATTTTAAAATGTGACTTACTAGAAATATCAACTTACAGTGCTGACCAGGATCGTTAGGTAATTCTTACAGAAGTTGTCAAATATGATACAATTACTGTAGCAGATGAAACAGTTATACGATGTTTTGTAGGAGTACCTGTCTTAATATATGTTTTTAAATATATATTTTTTGTAACCCAGACAATGTCCTAAATACACGTCTTTTAACTGCGACCTTTTCAGTTCTGAAGGTCATGGCCTAGAATGCTGTTACGACACCAATGGAGACCTCACCAACCTTCAAGATAACTTACACGCTGGATATGCGCACCGGTACCATCACCTTGGCCAGAAACCATTTAACGAAAACGGTAATGTTCCTTACTTGTCCCATTTTTTGCACGACATATTACCGTACCGACGATGCTGCAGGGACCGTACGTCTTGTTTAGCTGATTTTATTCCAGTTCGACCGTCGCATGACTGCTCTGGATACCAGCCTCCTAGGCCAGGTGAGTGGAGTAATTTTTTAGGTTGTTAAAAACGGCACATTGGATATAGTTCTGGTGGTGGAACAAGTCTTCTCAGATAAGGACAGGCTAAGTGTACCTATGAAAAACCAAGTGCATCTTCGAGATGAGAAGAGAGTTTGCCCAGCGTAGCTGGTTCTTTCAGCCCATTTTTGTGGACAGACAGGAGTAGCTGGCACCAGCCCGCGTAGCTAGTCCACACTCTTTGAGTATTTTGAAACTTCGGTATAAAGCGTTATACACAATCTAACATTACATTATATACCATTCGCAGTAATTGTTTTACTTTTTCTCAACAGCTAGAATGAATGGTGATCCCCACATACAAACTCTTGATGGACTTCCGTACACCTTTAATGGTCATGGCGAGTACGTCCTAATGAATTCACTAGATGGAATGTTTATGATGCAAGGACGAACAGAACCCCTACAGGTTGCAGGTAAGCAGCAGTTTAATGTTTGCTGAGCAAGCACAAAGTGTGTTTAATAAAAATATGACATGCTTGAATATGGTAATGATGATGGCATACAATTTGTTTCAAAGAAATTGTGGTAACACGGACAGAGATAGTGTATCACTGTCGTCGTCGTCATCGTCGTTGCCTTTGCAAATTCAAAATGTAATTATATGTGATTTTATACAAATGGTTTTAACTATTTTAATTTTGTTGTTTGTCTTTTATCTTTGTAAATTCAAAATGTAATTCAGCCTGTGCTGTTATTTTTTGAATGTCTATTTTGTAATTATTCATAAAGCTGTTTGCCTTAACAAATTGCACATATTTTTGCGTTGGGTACTTCTATATAGGTGATGTGACGAATGCTACTCGGTTTACTGCGATCGCAGCTCAGTACAACAACGGGACCAACGTACATGTGAGCTTGAATGAAATACGTGGTCTAGCGGTACATGTGACCGACAGTGACAGCCAGTGGTCCCAAATTAGATTTGATTTAACACCGATTTGGTATGACGCAGGTAATACCTATATGACTATTAAAATTCTATTATATCAGTTGATTTCTAAAGAATGTATACAGTTTGCCTTCCAATTCCTGACCACCTTTGGTACCTGAAAATTTATGGTGGTCTCAGGTTTGGTCTTTGTGATATTTTTTAATGAAATTGTACATAATATCCAATTTTTTGAAATCTCTTCTGTCGACCTTTTTGATGTTTCTTCGTTTCTCTGCGTGGTTGCTTTTCATTTATTTTGTCTTTGTCCTTGTTATTTCTTGTTTTTGAATCCTTCAGTGCTTTGATGTTTCCCCTCCCCCCTTTTTAAATTTAATTTTATATTTTTTCTTGATTTCCTTTTGAATATTGTTTTTGTTTTCTTTTTTCTCTTTTACTCTGTGTGCATTTTTAAATGTTGCTAAATTGAATACATTCTTACATATTGTTCAACTTCAATTTCTATTTATTTTTCGAAATTGCAATAAATTTTCTAAACTTTCTATTTGTATTTGACTAATTTAGAGGGTTACATTTGTGTTAAAAGATTGAAGGAATGAAACTAACAGAATTTGCTTTTATGCCATATATTACGACTTAAAAAAAAGCTAAATCTGGTACAAACTGGTTATTCCCTGTCCACAGGTATTACTATATTCTATAGTAAGAAAACTAATGTGACGAGCGTGTCGGTTACAGTCGCGTTTGACTTCGGACTAGTTTTCACTGTTGAAGCTGCCAATGACATCATGTCCATCGTGGCTGTTGGTCCAGAAATAATGAGAGGAAATACAAGTGGGCTCCTTGGTAATTGGAATGATGACGTCACCGATGATCTTCAGACACCAAATGGTGACTATCTTACGTCAAACTCAAGCATTCGTGATATTCACTACAATTTCGGCGAGAAATGTAAAATATTCTACTTTGTTTGTAACATTGCAATTACATTCAGCAACGTATGCCGTAATTTTACTGCTAGTTTCACATAAAACTTCATACACTATACTAAAAACTATATAACAAATATAAAATATATATATATATATATATATATATATATATATATATATATATATATTCTAAGCGC
>NW_022757845.1:439035-446049 GCF_011630105.1 Anneissia japonica
GAAAAAAAGTGTTCCACCGAAATGCATGGTGGGAATACAAACAATGGGGCGCCCCGTACGGATCTAAAAAACTTCTACCAAACTTTTGTTACCAAGTCGTCGTGTATTTAATTGTCATTTCTCAATTAAAAAATTGTACACAATTTTACAATTACCCAGACAGTGACATCGGTGAATACTTAACCCTGTCTCTTATACACATCTAGATGTGTATAAGAGACAGGACACAGATCGAAACAATTAAATATAAATTAGTACTATTCGTGGTCGAATATTTGAAGTAAGGCCTATGATCTCGTGATACTGGGTAGTGGTCCCAATATTTTTATTTTCAATTATTGATTCATTTTTGATGCACGATCAAACGCTAGGCCGGTTCAGTAAACTTTGTCAGTTTTTTTTTTTTTTTCCTCTCATTGTTTGAATAATGTATTCTGAATAAATATGTTGCATGTAAATAGGTAACATTAAAAGAGTGACGGAGCAGAGGTGTGTGCATGGAAAAATACTCCTCCCCGTCTCCTCCTCCAGGGCACCCGGCACAAAAAAATTACGCTAGATTAATACCCTACATTACCTCAACACCTTATTTTGCTGTCTCTTATACACATCTAGATGTGTATAAGAGACAGATTAAACTACTTTTGGCAATACTAGACATCCCGCCAGAATTTTCATTTATATACTGATCTCGAATTGAAGGCCCTCTTTAATTTGCAAAATTAGCATCGAAAAGAAGCCCATCTCGAAAAGAAGCCCATGGGCTTCTTTTCAAGATAGCTTAAGCTACTTTACGAGATAGTACAGTATACAATGTACAAATAATAATAATAACAATAATAACAATAATAATAATAATAATAATAATAATAATACAGTAATAATATATAAATGCATTACGCGCAAATAAACAAGGTCTCTAAATGGCGGCCAAATCCAAGTAAAACAAATGCAAGGTAAAAGTAATGAAAAAGCATTGCATCAACACTTCCATTATAATAAAAACATATATATTTCTACTTTTTCAGATAATTACTTGTACTTAATCTACATAGCAATTGGTATTTTAGGCGTAGCTTTATTGGTGATACTACTGTTATGTTGTTGCTACTGTAGAGGAAGGTTCGTCTGCCAAACATTGTCCTGTTTTTATAGGCCTAGTCAAACAAACCTTTCTAGTAAATACGGTTAAATTCGCATATTCTACAATTGATGGGCCCAATATAATATGTCATCACAAACCAAGCCTCTTTTTCCTTATCGGCACATCGTTTGCTGGTATAGCAATCACTACCAACCAGGATTCGAACCCAAGACCAGTGATGGCGCCAGGACCTGCCCGACGGAGGGGCTAAAGGCCCCGACGGGGGGGCTAATGGAGCGAATCGAGCCTCACTTGGCCGGGGGCCTGGGGCTGTCTAGGGCCCCGGTGGGGGTCCAGGGGGTGCCCCTGGAAGCCACTGACATTTGACGAATTATGGCGAATTTTTATTACTTATTTGATAGGCATCGAGCTAGTATAATATGACTTCATGTAGGCTATGTTTTCTAATGTCGAAATCAGCTTCCAAAACCAAAACATTTTGAATAAAACAAGAAACAAAGGGTATGCAATGTAACCATCTAATTTATTTTCAAATCCTCATTCTTGAAAGTGAAATTCTACATTTTGGAAATTTTGCATTTGTCAACGCTGTCAAGGTCGAGGTTGCTTCCCCTCACGATGTATTCCAAGCATCAGGAGGCTATCCAAAATAGCATTTGTCATAACACCATACCTTGAATATCCATTCAAGGTATTACGTAATATGCAGTTAGTAAATCACAAGCTTTCCTCTTATAATACACTCACATTTAAATTAACATAAAGTGTTTTTGATTATTTGTTGTAAAAGATAGTGAGACTTCTACATTTATCTGATATTAGCATGCCTAGCCGTATTATTTGCCATTTCTTTTGCTTCCGAAAATAGGCCAGATGATGATGCTTTGCATAACCCTGGAGGCAGAGCTGCTCAAAACGATTATGCACACCACAAGTACGTTTTTTTTTTGTTTTTTGTTTTTTATCCATTATCTACTTTAAAAAAAAGAAAATTCTATTTATATAAATCAATACTATATTTTATATTTCGTTATCTGTATATTATATGCATTTTGAAAGAGTTAAGCTTAATACATATTTTCGCAGCACTTTATTCTAATTGTCTAATTTCAGACACTTTTCAACATCTTCTAAAATCATCTGTACAGAATTGTATTTTTTTGCTCCTATTAACAAAAGGAACCTTTCCATTCGACTATATATATATATATATGTGTGTGTGTGTGTGTGTGTGTGTGTGTGTGTGTGTGTGTGTGTGTGTGTGTGTGGATGTGTGTGTGCGTATGTGTGTATGTTACGCTGGCGTTTGTAAACAGACAAACATGACTTTCCAGACATATATTTTCGTTGTGAATTTTTTTACCCAAGCTAAACTTGATATGACCTCTTGCCCTATTTATTAATTTTATACTTTGACAATCATTAATGCCATAAATAGTGACAGACAAGACACCAAATCCTATGGAAAGACAAAACAATTTTTGAATTGAATTGAATTTATTTGGTTCTAATAAACCATTTAGTGATGATGATGACTTTCGATGTCGCCAAAGCTGTCTAAAATGTATGGATGGGACTCTATCTTATATCTTATTTCGAAGCCTAGCTAATGCGGTACAGTCAGAAAACTTTACCTACAAAATATTGCAAAACAATTAGATACTGTTTCGTCATAAAACAAAAACAAAAACAAAAAAAAAAACAAAAAACCTATGAACATTTGTTATTAATGCTTCGAAGTCTCATTTTATTGTTGAATGGTTGGTTGAGAATTACTTAAAAAAAAAAAAGAGAAAAAAAAAACTGGGTTCTACCGAAACACTAGGTATCGCGTGTAATTATTTTGTTTTGTTTCAAGCAAGTTTTTCGGAGCAATAAAAATCCAACCGTATGCGTGAGGCGACCGGAGTTGTGTCCAGATATTGTGACTAAGTTCGTTTTTCTAATCAAATAGGCCCTACGTTTACCACAGGGAGTTTGTGTCGTTTTTCCCCAAACCAAGAAACTTAACAACTTGTGTTGAGATTTTTTAATTAACCATTTAAAAAAAAATGAATATTGCACTTGCTATATTTGTTAAATTCCCCGGATCTAAAAACACTTTTTTCTTAAGATGTTTAACGGTTAAGAAAAATAATAAAACTAATTCACTCAGTTTTGTATTGATGTTTTTTGGTCATGAATGAAAATATACTGCTTGAAATAGGCATCATACCGTGTTGCCATTACTGCAAGTTGCCTAGTAACAGTGAATTTAGTGAGAAACTGGTATATGGTATACTGGAACGAAGAAGCAGACACAAGGTCAGATTCTTCGTAGGCCTACGCCGCCAGTTCAGAAAAGTAGACGCACTACTACTACTGCATGCTGAAAGGATCGGAGAGAATAGGCGACTGGCTTGTTCTGTATAATGCGATGGTTCACAGTGAACGGATTTCGCCTATTATTTAGCGAAGCGTTGCTTTCTTGTATAAATTACGTTTACATGCCATTTTAATTCAGTCATTATTCATCACGATAATCATTAACTTTGTTGATATCTGTAACTGTATATAGTTTATATTTGCTTTCTTTCTGTTGTGTGTAATATTGTTACTTTCTTTTCTTGTCTTCCTTGTTTCGATACATTATTATCCAGATGCGAATGGTCGTATTTGGCAACTAGAACAGTTCAATTTTCTTTTTTTTCTTTTTTTTTTTATAATTTGATTAAAACATCTTTACAGGATAACATAATCTGCGGTGAACTGTTTTACATTATGGTCCTGTTTTGCAGATTAAAATCACAATAAAATGAAAGATTTATAACATTTAAAAAACAGTACGACTGTTGATTAACAATTAACGTAACCATGGCGACGTGTACCTCTACTGTTATTTTCTCAAAAAATACGATGTGTTAAAAGCATGGTATTAAAAGTCATTGATTTTAGAGCAAGGTATTTCGTATTTAAATTATGATTCTAAAGTGTACAAAATCATTGAAATACGGCGCTTAATGTGGCAGCCAGCAGACAGTCAGTGCTGGTCCTAAAACAATACGCGACACCGACCGTTCAGTAGAAGTTTGTTTTGTAAATAATTCTCAACAAACAGTCAGTGCAACACGTAGATATCAAATACAAAATTCAATGTTTTTCGCTAATTTGCGAGGGAGAGGGGTGGTAGCCAAACCCCGTTGTGCCAACCCCCTTTTTAAACATTTAAAAAAATTAAAATGTATAAAACAATAAGCGTAACATTGCAAATATAGGCCTATGTAAAAAATGTTAATATGAACCACTGTCCCCGTCGTTTTTTTCACATTTTATGACCTATATTTATATTTTATGTAATTTTATAATTATTACCTCCGCCAGGAGGACATGTAATTACTGCTGGTAAATTGTCTGTCTGTCGCGCTTCCGAGATGTCTTTCAGTCTGTCTGTAAGCAAGTTTACGCAAAAACTAATGAATGGATCATCATACAATTATTTAGTGGAATGGTACATAATAATCAAAGACACCATTTAAATTTGGGAACATGTGAAAGGACAAGGTCAAGGTCACTAAAATTTATTATTTTAACCCTCGAGCATAAAAGAAAATAATGGAATCGCCCTCGTATTCAGGCAGAACTCAGGGAAACAATGTGTCTGAATACGACGTGCGATTTTATTATTTCATTGAGGGTATGCTGCAGTTTCACTCCCAAACATACAAGGCCTTCGTATTGTTGGTAGTGTAATTAAGCACAGGGTACAGGTATGTACTCTATGGAGTGACTGCTCTAGTTTTTATGTAATTAAATTTTATGTTATATTCTTTTTAATATATCATTTCAGTTAGTTTTCTTACTAATGATTTTTTCTATTTTTTTTTCTTATTTCAGTCCTATCTATGACAATCGCCAATAATCAAAGCTAGCGTAGTGCTGATGCTCTGCAGAAAAATGACGATGAAACATCTTCAAAGTGTTTAATATTTCACATTCACTTTTTTAAATCTGTTGAAAAATATAATAATTTGAAAAATTTAGATACTGAACCCACCATGAAAGTGCTGGACATGTAAAATTGACCAATTACAACATTAGAGATGTCCTACAAACAAGTTTTACGTACGTTTTTGCTGCTGTCTTGTGGGATCTTAGCAACAATATCCAATGGGGCGGGGCTTAGCGGAACGGTTCATTATAACTTTTTCAACATGAATAATGCAATTATTAATTAATAAAAGAAATTGGATTGCACAATATTTTCAAATAAAAAAAGCCATTCCTAAAATTTGGCTGAACATATTGAAAAGTGACAAACATAATGTAAATGGTAATGAGACACATGCTGAACCCAGTATTTATATAGAGGAATCAAACAAATACATAAATATGGAAAAAATTAGCACTAAAGAGTGTAGACAATACTTAGTTTTAAAAAAATCAATAAAACCAAAATGTGAAGCTAAATGGAATGAGATATTTACAGATAATAATATTGATTGGGAGAAAGTATGGACAAGACAAGTTAAAGAAATAAAGACTCCAAAAATAGCTGAATTTAACTTCAAATTATTACATAGAATTTTACCAACTAAGAAAAGGTTATATCAATGGAAATTAGGTGATTCACCATTGTGTGTACATTGTGCAACGATTGCTGATGAAAAACACATGTTAATGACGTGTAAAAGTCTAGGAAACTATTGGAATAATGTTGCATCTATATTCAAAATTAAGATTAATATTACTTTCAAAAATGTTGTATTAGGTATAGCAAAACAAAACAACATCACAAATGAATTAATTGCAAAAGCAGCTTATACAATTTATACAAACTGGTTATACCCAGTAACAACAGATCCATGGGTCTTATTTTGCAAATGCAATTCAAGTGTGAAAAGTCAATATGATATTGAAGCTATATACATTCAGATGATAAACATAGGCAAAGATGGATTGATATACGCACTCAATAAACAAAAAACAATGTACACCTTTTATGGTTTTATTGTATTCAGAAGTCGACTGTGGTTCGATGAACTGATTGATGAATGATTATTGTTGTTAATTCATGAAATATTACTATTGATATATTCCAATTTCAATATGGTATAATTAGTTTTTCATAGCATTCTGCACATCTTGGATTGTAATAATGAGCCATAAAGAAATAAGAGTACCAATCCGATCATTGATGAACTGTAATCATGTATGTGTTTATGTAAGTGTATGCATCTATATGCATGTGCGCGTGTATGTATGTATATATATACGTATATTTATATATATATATATATATATATATATATATATGCATTTGTGTATGTATGTAGGTGACAGTATATATATATATTATGAATTATATCACGGTACATTGAAGAGATGAACCGTCAGATACGTTGATTTGAAAGAAACAAAAAATTAAGGGAAAAAAGTAAAAAATATTTAAGCAAGTTTGTATTAATATTCAAATTTTTTGATTCGAAATATTATAATGAAAATAATGTTAAACTACGAAATACATTATTATTATTCAATGGCCTTTATTACCAGTATGTCATTATTTCATGTGTAGAAAAAAAGAAAAAAAAAATGTTATTAAATTAAGAAAAGAGAAATGAAATAAAAGTGGGTGCAACTCCCACAAAAGAGAGAGAGAAAAAAAACTTTTTCAACATTATAAGCACCACTGATTATGATGTTATTTTACTATTATTTACCTTTGTTACAGGAGCTTTAATTTGAAGAATTGCTTTATGATTTATCAGACTTAATTGAACGTTTTGTGATATATGTTGTTTGTGTTATTTTACTTTGTTTAAATGACCATACTGTTTTATGCAGTCAATAAAAGAATTGATAATTGGTATTTTTCTTTCGTATCATCAAGTTTAAATGAAATTCAGATGGTTAGTAACACATTGCAGTAC
>NW_022757845.1:446218-457269 GCF_011630105.1 Anneissia japonica
GTATATAATATTAAGAGTTAGTTGATGAGTGGGTTATAATTTTATTATCAATCCCAAAAAAGAGCTGTCTGGTACACGCATCTTATGGATATTTTGAACATAAAGACACCCTTTATTATTATCATTACTATCATTATTATTATTATTATTCAATGGCCTTTATAATTACCAGTATGTCATTATTTTATGTGTAAAAAAAAGAAAAAAAATGTTATTAAACTAAGAAAAGAGAAATGAAATAAAAGTGGGTGCAACTCCCACAAAAGAGAGAGAGAAAAAAAACTTTTTCAACATTATAAGCACCACTGATTATGATGTTATTTTACTATTATTTACCTTTGTTACAGGAGCTTTAATTTGAAGAATTGCTTTATGATTTATCAGACTTAATTGAACGTTTTGTGATATATGTTGTTTGTGTTATTTTACTTTGTTTAAATGACCATACTGTTTTATGCAGTCAATAAAAGAATTGATAATTGGTATTTTTCTTTCGTATCATCAAGTTTAAATGAAATTTAGATGGTTAATAACACATTGCAGTACTATAATAGAAACATATATTTATATAATGTCCATTATATATATATTATCAATTTGTGGTGATTCCTAATGTTCCTATAGTCCCGTAGTTCAGTCCAAATTCATGTCAAGTTTGTTTTACCTATAATTTTTGTAAATAATGACCATAGCTGTAGTTATACTTAGTTACTAGTATAATATTTAATCAGATTGACCAATAGAACTTTCAGGAGTGTCAATCAAACTTAACAACTGACCCATGGCTGGTGGAACCGGGGGCGGGGGGCCGGGCCCCCAACTTTTGGCAAAAAATATATGTCTGGAGATTTTTGTATGATCGGAAAGAAATGCAAGAAAAGAAAGAGGGAAGAAGGAGAAGGATGGGAAAGAGAATGTTTATCCAGTCCCCGACCGAGTACATTTTCTCGCAATTCACATTGGCGGATCTGGGGGAGGGGTCATCGGTCCTGAAGGTGGGAAAAAGAATTCTAGACCTACATTTTCAGGACCTGTGAGCTGTTTTTTATTTACACTTAAGAAAATTAGAATTTTGAGAACATAAAAGTCATTAAAACACAATTCAAATGTCGAAAAAGATCATATCCCGCCATCTAGGAATCACAATTTTCCAGGGGGAGAACCCCCGGACCACCTTTCTTGTTGGGATTTATCGATTCATGGAAAAAAGAATACGCATGCAACTACTCATTTGTTTATGTGTATACACACATAAAATAAAAAATGAGAAAAATGTACCTGACCGTTTTCAAGAGGGGAAAACCTTGAATTTTGAAGAAATTAAAGTCATTATTTATAAATGACACTTCAGAAGTCAGGAAAGCTCATTTCCCGCCATCTAGAAATCGAAACCCGGACCCCCTTTTTCTTTGGTGTGCATTGATTCATTGAATCATTTTCAAGAGGGGGAAAACCTTGAATTTTGAAGAACTTAAAAGTAATTAAAAGACAACTTAGAAGCCGGGAAGCTCATCTCCCACCTTCAAGGAATCAAAATTTTTTCGGGGGAGGCCCCCGGACCCTCTCCCCCCTTTGGGGATTTATCGACTCATGAAAAAAAATCGTATGCAACTACTCAATTTTGTTTTATGTATGTATACACACATAAGTCATAGGCCTATCTACTGTAATAACAATGAGGAAAATTTACCTGACCGTTTTCAAGAGGGGAAAACCTTGAATTTTAAAGAACTTAAATTAAAGTCGCTAAAAGATTCTTCAGAAGTCGGGAAAGCTCATTTCCCACCATTTAAAAATCAACATTTTCCAGGGGAGAACCTGAACCTCCCTTTTCTCTTTGGGTTTTTTGATTCATTATAATAATTTTCAAGAGGGGAAAACTTTGAATTTTAAAGAACTTAAAAGTAATTAAAAGACACCTCAAAAGAAACTAAAACTAATTTCCGCCTTCTAGGAATCAAAATTTTCCCGGGGAGAACCCCCAGACCCCCTTTCTTTTTGGGATTTATCGATTCATGGGGAAAAATCGTATGCAACTACTCATTTTTTTAAATATTCTTATGTATGTATACACTCTTAAAACCTATTTACCGTAAAAGCAATGGGAAAAATTACCTGACCATTTTCAAGAGGGGAAAACCTTGAATTTTGAAGAACTTAAAAGTAATTAAGACACCTCAGAAGTCGGAAAAGCTCATTTCCCACCATCTAGAAATCAAAATTTTCCCGGGGGAGAACCCCCCTTTTTTTTGGAGCTTATCGATTCATTGAAAAAATAATACGTACGCCTACGCAACTACTCATTTTTTTTATGTATGTTTACACACATATCAGGCCTATTTACTGTAATAAGAATGAGAAAGTTTACCTGACCGTTTTCAAGAGGGGGAAAACCTTGAATTTTGAAGAACAAAGTCATTAAACACCTAGCTCAAAAGTCGAGAAAAGTCATTTCCCGCCATCTTGAAATCAAAATTTTCCCGGGGGAGGACCCCTGGACCCCCTAGATTTGATTCCACATCTGCATGATTTATATTCCCCTTCATCTTATAAGTGCCCACCCCCCACTTTGAAAAACGTTCCGCCGGCCCTGCTGACCAACCATAACAGTGCCATGAATGCGCGTGCCCAAACACACGTGTTGTCCTAGACTTGCCACAAGTCCCTTATTATTTTTTTTTCTCATTCCGGACAGCGCCACCAACGAGCAAGTTAATTTTGAGACAGAATACGGAAAAACTATAGATTAAGTGTACCTTGAACTTGTTATAGAATAAGCCTATGCACTATCCACAGCACTAATGCATGTTTATTAGGGCTAAATCATGAGTGTGTTCCACAAGGTAGCCCAATGCGAATTGTGGTCGCGGAGAGTCAGACGTGATAGGTCTGCATTAGGGGCAATCGCATTGTAGAACATTAAAATACGAATCATTTTCTCACGACGACATAAAGACTATCCCCGGCGACATATCGCGTCGGGCTGCATCGTACAACGCTGTCGGAGTTGGCCTTTAGACAAAGAAATCTCTCATCAAAATCTGTTTTTTTATAGGATGAATTTATTCGCGCGAATCGAAAGCGACGATTCGTCGGTTCATGGGCTCTGATTGGTTGCGTATTTTTTCGCTTCGCGAAAAGTAGAAACAGTTCGAATTACAGGGGCGGATTATAAACAGTCTTAACTGGTAGTCTTAACTCCTCGAATAAAGCCGGTTGGACGGTCTTAAGTAAAGTCACTCTGCTAAGACCATAAAACGGTCTTCACTTAGACCGCTTTGAGTATTGAAACGCAAACAAGCACTCCCTGGTAACATAAAATTGAAAGCGCTGTTACACTTTGCTCAAAACAGGCATATTTATCAAAATTAACGTACATAAAAACGTAGGAAGGTACACCGGAGAAGCTTGCGGAATATTCGTCGCTCGATTGTTAGGCCTATTCTTTGATAATATAGGCTTAGGTCTAGTACCTGTAACGCCATGATGAAAATGATTTAAGACCGTTGAAAGCCTCCTCCGAGTAGGCTTTAAAATGACGGCTAACTGGCTAATTGTAGCCTGGTACTGACGTCACGATTAAAGGCAGCCGGTTATAACATAGAGAAAATTTTCTCTATGGTTATAAGCACTCCGCCCCTGATGTCGCTGAAGCGAAAACATCCGATAGAATGTTAATGGATCAACTCTTGTGAATTCGCAGGCGAAGCCTCCGCGACCACCGCGCGCACCGCTTCGAAGTTCGAATATTGGGCGTTCGCTTGTTCGACTACAAATTCGTTTGCATGTTCACATTGGAAACGCCAGTCGCGTTTTCGATTCAACCGCGCGCGCCACATTTCGACGCGAAATTCGCTTGATCGCGTTCAGTGGGAACCGGCCTTAATGCGCGTGTGATGAACTGACGCTTTTGATTTGCGACCATAGGTTCGCCTGTGGAAAACAGGCTAGAATTAGATGAGTTCAGGTACAGTAAATACGACCATTATCAAATTTTCTTTGACAATGTTGTATGCCGTAATGTTGTATGCCATCATGACCATAATTTTGGCATGTCACATGTTTTTTGTTAAATAAAATTTGATAAGTGTGACAGGGAGTTTATATATTTCGAATGGAAATAATAAGCACTTTAGTGTATATACGATATGTTGATGCATAGCTCAATATTATTGATACATTTTACATAAATAATACGATATTGATATAAATTTCAAATAAATGTTTCTTTTGAAAATATATTTGTATTTTTTCATCATTTCGAGATCGGAGGGAAATAAAGTCAACCATATACAATATACTGGACTAACGATACTAGATTGTTGGAAAAAAGTAAAGATTTTTTATTCCTCTTTAAAAACAGTATTATATAAAATAGCCAATTTTATGTTTAGTAAATTTTCGAACTTGTCCCAATGGGGGGGGGGGTGAGTATACACCCATCGCATGTACCCCTCCTCCCATTGAGTGTCCAACATTTGAATAGCAATGTATATAGTAACTTGAATGATTGATTAGGTAAATCTATATCTGAGTCTACGGAAGTTTTTGGAGTGGAAAAATGTAACAACTTTGTTTTAATACAGAATAAAGACACGCAGAGTAATACGTACAGTATATCTAACAATACGCTGTTGCCCAAATTCGTAAGGAAGCAGATACCTGTGTTAGGGCTACAATGACTGTTCAACAGCAAACGTTTCTCAATAACATGGTACTCGGGCCTTTCTGATGCTGCACTGTTCTGGAATATCTTTCACTTTACCATATTTACAAGCTAGCATACCGTATCATGCAGAAACACGGTTTATCGAATGTCTGTGTCAGATGACACTCCAATTTTCGCATCTCCAAAATCATAGTTTTAGGTACAGCAAATCTGATTTTTCGTGACGACTGTCTGTCGTGATTTGCCCGAAAAATGTACCCTTTAATATTAATGGTGTTCTTAGGATGTCCCAAAGGGTTCCATTGCGCTTCACATGTTGTCGCACAACCAAGTTCCATTTTATTGGTGCCAAAGTGTTGAAAATATCGGGGTTTTTTTTATTAAATGAATTCATTATCTAGCTCTCATTTGACATGCCTATAATATGGTCATGACAACATCATATGAGCATACAGTAGGCCTAGTTTTTTTTTTTTGGTTTTTTTTGTTTTTGTTTTTGTTTTGTTTTGTTTTTTTTTTTTTGTCAAAAGAAAATTAGGTAGGCCTATCTGGATAAGACTTTAGTGGTAACCTCTTTTCACAAAAAAAAAAAAAAATGCAAGATACTAAACATATTCTCTATAAAGAATGCAACGTGACGCAACAGATCGCCTTAAAAAAACGACCCGTTCAGGCTGCCACTGATAATCAGCAAACGTCGTCACAACAGGGGGCGGCGTTGGATTGATCGCACGACGGTCGTACGCCGTCGACGCAGTGATTGCCCAGCTAAATCTATTTAGGCTTAGGGAGTCGAGTTATTTTTAGCATAGAGAAAATATAACTTTTCTCTATGGTTTTTAGTAAGAAACAATTCTATAACTGATTGAACCTAAAACCCTGGGTTTGAAGGTAAGCATCTTCAAACACCAAGCTACGTAAAAAATATTAATAGCACATTGCAGTCAGTAAAATAGACAAAAAAATATTAAGCATATTTAACGTCAAGTTTAGTAAAGACATAAGATCGGAACATTTACGCAAATTAATGATACTGTGTTAAGGTGTGTAGTGAAACGTTCAGTGAGCAGACGACGAAACGTTTCCATTATGTTTTTTTAGGTTGTATTGATTACTATTATAGTTTTCTGATTACAAATTTCTAAATCGATGTGATGTGCCACGCCGACCCAGCTCCGAGCTGGCCTCGCAATTGGGTATTCCCCTTTCACTACCAACAACACGCTCGAATTAACACTTTGTTTGTAGGGCAATGCTTACGACAGTTAGGGTTGTGTTTCTTGTATCTATTATGTACAGTGTGCAGTAATTCAAACAATTATTTTCTTTCAAACCAAGAATTGGCTCATCGACATGCATCATAGAATGGAGGAATAAGTTTAAAATTATTCCTTCCTCTGTATTCCTTTTTGGTCATTCATTAATGTACCGCTATGTTACCGTCAGGGAAATCGACATTTCAGTTGGGTAGATCGGTCTCACTCAACATTTTCCATCAATGCTTCTGTAAAATTCAATGACTCCAAGGGTGCGTTCGAGCCAGAAAAATATTTGTGCGAGGTCCGTGTATTTACACGGAAGTTAAATGCCTTGCGTGGCTCGAACGGGGGTAAGATGTAAAAAACATCTGGAACACGCTCGCCTATTTTGACCACCAAATTTAGGGTTGTAGAACCGTGTATCGCTGTCAAAGGCCATTATCGCGACCATTAATCATGTTTTATTTAATGACTCTACCGTCTGGCGGTCAACATGAATTCAATTCAACACGCGCGAAAACCATAGGCCTGTCCAGTTTTACAAAAACAAGCGGCATTCGCTGACCTGTTGTTAATGTTATAGCATCATCTTCATCATTTCAACATGTCTGTGTGGACCGAACCTATGATACGTTACCTTCTCTCATTGTGGGGGGGGGGAGGGGGAAGACAGAATACAAAGACAACTGGACGGCACCCGCCGAAACAGCGGTATTTACAAAGAAATAACTACAAAGATCGAAGGAAAATTTAGGGGAAAGCTGACAGTGACACAGGTCACCAATAAACTGAAGTATTTGCGCAGGAAGTACAGTACAAGTGCGTGAAGCGTGGTTAGAAACATAAATATGCGTGGCATGATGGGATATATTATTGCCTCGCTGACCTCAAACGAGTATTTCCGAGGTAAATTTTTACACGGTTAGACAAGATAAGTTTGTGTTCGAATGCGGGGACCCCCTGTGGTGTAAAGCCGTGCGTTTACCTGTCATGTACACAGAATTTAATAGGCGTGTATGGCTCGAACGCACCCCAAGTTGTCATTACATAACCGGATTTACACACTGGAGCTATATACAAACTTTCAGTCACATGTTCACTAAACGGTTCACGGCAAAATGAGTCACACCGAGACCAGTTTTTCCAACAAATCATATAATTTGAATGGCTTCATTTGACAATTATTATAAAACTAGATATTTTAAGCTTTATAATAATCTATATATTTTTACAATCAATACAAAATTGAGTGATCGTTTTTCTTTCAAGTTGACAGTCTCTTTTGATTAAGAATAGTTAAAAGGGTAACTGCTTCCGCTTCATAACACATACCGTAACTCGGCAACCATACGTCAAGGGTCAAGTGTAACTCATAAATTTAGCTTTCATGCATGTCGCATGCTTTTTATTTGTAAGTAATTTAAAAACAAAGCAACACACAGAAAAGAAAAGACAAAAAAGAAATGAACAACCAAAGATAATAAAAATTAAATTGAATTAAATATGTGATGTAAATATGATAATTTATATCCACTTCCACATATTTAGATATATATATTTTATATTAAATATATATATATATATATATATATATATATATATACATTTTTAGCAGTTAGTAGAATGACGTCAAGCTCATAAAGCCAATAGCAAATATGAATGTGGTGTGTGGTGCGTGCGTTCATGTATACGATTGGTCAAATTTACCTGACACATGTGCTTATTAGGCCTGTCAGGAAAAATTTGGTCCGGGCCCAAAATCGGTCCGCAGGACCGATTTTGCTTTAAAATTAGGCCTACCAGCCAAATGTAGTCCACATACGCCAAAATCGGTCCGGCGTCTATTTGGTAGTTATAACTTTTATTCTTATTACGTTGTTCATACTTTCTTTTAATCCAATGATAGATAAATATCTTATCTCTCATTATATAATATTTTTCATTCGTCATGTGTGAAATCAAAGGTAAAATTAAAGTAGCTCCGCGCCCAGTAAACCATTTGGTAAATCGTGTTGGTCCGCTTTTATCGCTTTTTTATTTTTACCTTGTTGTCAGGGGTGGGGGCCGAGGTCCCCGACGGGGGGGGGGCAGATTTTCCCGACGAAAGCAAAGTGGGCATGGTCAAGCTTCGATTAAAAGGTTCCGAAAGTGGTCCAGGGGACGAAGCCCCCTAAAATGTTGACAAACCTGATTATTTTCGCTAAGTGCCGCTCTCGAATAAGTGCCGCGGCTTTTAATCTAGGGTATGATATTACCCTTTGTATAATGAAACACTTTGAGAAACAATGTTTTAAATGCAATGTATTCACTGTTAATGAATAAATAACACAATGAAGACAAACATTTCTTCATAAACGTTCATTTACGATGACTAGCACCTATGATAGATCTACCGATACGGGAAGAATACGTGAGATAGGTAACATGGGAAAGAGCATGAAAAGCGCCACGCAAATACTTTTTTATACGTAGTGGCTATGCCTACGCCGAATTATGCAAATCCCAACACTCTGATTGGTCTTTGGCTTTTCCCTAACCTTAACCTGTCAATCTTAAAGCACTACAGCATGACGTAAGATCGGCGTAGATGCAGGCACTTTGTTATTTATAAGCGCCGATCTCGAGTAAGCGCCGCGGCGCTTATTCGAGCAGTTACTGTATACGCGTTTGTATCAACCTCACTCACTGAATTAATACGTTCAACTTACCTACTACTGTACTAACGTAATTTGAATAATTAATTCTTACAATGTATTGCTTTTGTAGTGTGACAAGTTCAATATTTTGTAGATTCGTTTTATTGTAAAATTATTTTTTTACGATATTGTAATGAGCATATAGGAACTCAAAATATGCCAATAATGTAAGGCATTTAAAATAATGTGCTTTAATATATTTCTTTAAGAACTGGACACGAGTCTGCACGGTAAATCGGCACAAACATTTTGTTCTTACTCAAATGATGCTAAAAACAGGGCACTCTCCATGTTGTGGCACTCTCCATGTTTACACGCGGTGCATGATTTCAATCACTCCCAAACACCATGAACAAAGTGGCAGGCCTTAACTACGTATCACGCTACGTTATTTTTATGGATATTGTAACCAAGTTTTCAATTTCAAAATTCCAGCTACTGTAACCCTGAAGAAACGGTAGCGATTTTGTTACCCAACTTTCAGCATAATATACAGATGGTCGGCAACCCATGGGTCGCGACCCAAGTTTGGGGCGTAGGTAAAGGTCGTCGGATCGCATCACGGTCTAAATACAAAAATCTTCAGAGTTAAAATTTAATATTTAAAATCAGAAAACGCCCGTTAAATCAACGAATTTTATTTAATGAAATAATTTGATAACGTTTTGGCTATTGCCTTCAATTTGCGGCCGGTGTCACGAGAATTCAGGTACCATCGAGAAATTAAGTGCCAGACCTAAATTCTCGCTTAAGCGAAAACTTTGGGCTTGTCGATAAATTAAGTTCTACTCTCATTTTATGGCACTTAAGTTATAGTACACTGTGCATAAATATTTCATTTGTTTTAAATTTACGACCGATCGTAATTAATCAGGTGAACTGGTATTTGGTACGAAAACGGTGAAAAAACGGTGCTACAACAGCAGCGCGAAGATTGTCCTTGTTACCGCATGTTTGGCAGCCAGGCTTTGCACCGTGACGTATGGATGCTCTTCATTTTCAGCCAATCTGAGTAGATACATGCCCAGAGTGGGAAAACAAAATATGAAAAAGATGGGTAATACACAGTTACTGTTAATGACTTTGATAACGAATAGCGCCCGTAAACATCAGGCATCAAATTGTTTGGTAAGACGATACACCCCTCTCCATTTGTAAAATTTTAAAAACATGTTTAGACCAATTTTTCATTGCATTTTTGTGCAAATTTAAATCGTTTTTATGGGACCCACTTTTTATGGCTTATCCTATTAATTAATCACGGTTATTTGTTGCATTTTTGCCTTTCTTGTCCTGTTGTTTTAATTACATGATTAATGAATAAATTCAATCTAATCAGAATTGATTGGAAATTGGACTGGAGAATATTGCCAAAATTATTAGCCAATGTTCCAAAAGATAATCGTTCCTACAATTTCTCAAAATAGTTTTGGGCATGTTAAAGTGTTTTATGCTCTGCTTATGCACCTAATAACAGAATTAATTACAGAATTCACTCAAAATTGTGGTACTTCATTTTTATTTATTTTATTTAATGTCCAGGTAGCTCTATTAATAATGATACAATGACAATACAATACTTTTCACGTATATAAGATATATAAAAAATGAAATAGAACAAATACAATAATAATGTAATCAAATCGTAACATTCATGCATTTAGACTGCTTAATACAGTCATGGGGGTATGATAGAGTATATCAACAAAGAGCCAAGGTAAATTATATCACTCAATACTGTATATGTTCTTCTTACAGGGAGATAATAATAGGTAAAGTGGGTTGACACACTTGAGTTGTAAATTCACAGAATTGGAATTCAATAAAATAAATTAATAAAGCCTTGTAAGTCTACTTTAAAATCACTTTAGCACTTGAAGATAAAAATGTGTATTTAATTCTCTGAACTATAGTTTAAGAAACGTTTAAAAATAATATATTCACATAATGCTATATGCAATTCAATTTTCAACACACTGCTGAGTTACCAACATTGCCTCCGCAATCATCTAACGTCAAATGCAATGCATACGGTCAGTCTCGTGTACATTTATATAGGGTGATGTATGCTAATTAGGCTTCCAATCTGGCTTAAGCAATGGCCTTCATTTTGATTGGTCGGACTTAAGAAATCTTCCCGCCTACGAACCATACAGATTGTTATGGCCAGCTATTGGCTACTGATATTTGTAAAGCAAAACCCTTGAATTGATATTTTCTACGCTAGTAATAGCATGGTAATAGTAAGTACTGTAAAATATCGTCAGGGAGAAAAATGTATATATACAGTAACAGTATTAAAAGTCTAAATTAAATTTAAAAAAACCCTCTAACTGTCACATCTTTCGGACCATTTTCGGGTGAATTTGAGCGAATTTTAGTCTCTTTGGAGGCCACACGATCCCCCATTCAATTCAAATGCGTGTG
>NW_022757845.1:457995-459525 GCF_011630105.1 Anneissia japonica
TATATATATTCTGTTTTATTATTTGAACACATGTGGACTAATATGACTAATAAAACTTGGTAACTAGTGGCAACTGTTTCGAGTATATTGACCCAGTTGCTACGTTGTGATGGGCGACAGATGAGAAGAAAGTGGAACTGAAATGCCGCAACATTCTCTACTTATTAAAACACCCTGCCATTTTGTTTTTTCTTCCTCTTAAATCACCAATTTAAATCCTTAGACTTTCTGTTTCACCCCAAGGATAAGTCTATGACGGAACCGGAGCTGAAATTTTATATGAAACGATGGCACAGACCCATAGAGTCTGTGGTTATGGCTTGATGGCTGTATGTTGATATAATTCACTTATATCAACAGTTCTTCCCTTTAAAATACTATAGATTGCCTCTTTTATCCATGCAACACTACTTTTTAAATGTACTGTTGGATTACACTGTAAGATAAATTTAGTTTTATTCCATAAGCTTCCTTCCTTAATTAGAACATCCAAGATAATTAATTATAGTGGATACAGATATTTTAAAATGAAATATAATACAAGTGAGTTTTTAATGTAATAATTACAATACTGGAAATGAAAACGTCACGAAGGACTCTTGAACAGTATCATCCAGATATAGAATGTACGTGCGTTTATGGCATTTACCATAATTAGATTTTTTAGATAAAAGTTTATAAACCAACATTTATACATAAGATATATTAATTACCGGTATCTCGTGTTAATATTTTTTTTTTTTTTTATAGCTTCCAAAGACCAAATAGAAGAAATTACTTGTTTAGCGTCGCATCACAACACAATTTTAGATGGGGAGGGGTGGCTTTTTTCCCTTTGTTTTGTTTTTTTAAATTATACAATATCACTAAAAATAATCACTTTCAATAGGTTGGTGAAATCATTGTTATAATTCACTTAAAATAGGTCTATACTTAATTTGATTAGAATTTCCTGGACAATTTCTATTTATATTTAAAATAAAGAAATCCCGCTTCCAAGCTTTTTATTTTGCTAGAAAATTTAGGTGGGAGTGGTTTTGGCCTATTATAAATAGGCCTACAAACATTATTTAAAAAAAAATAAATATAACAATCATACGACGCTGTCCGAGTTGCCCAACATCAACGATTATAAGGATCGATCACAATAATTAAATTATTGAGGATAGCAATATTAGGTCGATCAATTAAAGAAACCATTACACTACATATAACAATAATAATAAAACAAAGGACACTATAATGAATGATGTTGCTTCCAAGAAAAAAAAATAATAAGTTAATAATAATAAGTTTCTTTATTTTAAATCAACCGATTATTGATCATTGTTGTTTGTTTTTATAAGCGAGAATCAGATTCACTTAACATTGTAACATAAACCAAACTTCAGTAGTACATTAAAATAATCAACAAAAGAATAGAATTATTATACAGTAAAACTTTTAAAATGCCCTTAATCTTACAGGACTATTTTTATAAGTTTTAGCAGTGGTACGACAAGCTGTTTAGATTGTCTTAAAAGAATGTTA
>NW_022757845.1:459621-484368 GCF_011630105.1 Anneissia japonica
CTGTAAAGGAAAGTAAGTTTCAACTACCCTTCCCATCATGCTCACTGTTTCTCGCTTTAAAGGGGGAGGGGCGAAAGGGGGCCGAAAGTTGGACTGATAGAGACAGCATTTCCCTAGGAATCCGGGGGCATGCTCCCGCAAAATATTTGTGTTCTAGACGCCCGAAAATAACATTTGAGACGTTCTGGGCTATCATTTTTTTCTTTTTCTTTTCTTTTTTTCCTTTTTAACCTTCTAAAAAAAGTGAAAAAAGTGTGGGGGGGGGGGGGAGAGCGGCGCCTGATTTGGCACACCTAGAGTGTGTTCCCATCAGATTAATAGGGGTGTCACCATAATAGGGTTGGCCGTAGTGTTAAAAGATATAATTCTCCACATTTCACGGAAAAGTGTACCTGAATAGGGGTGTCCGAAAGTAGAGTTCTACTGTATTATAAATTGGTCGTATATTTTGTATCTTGGACGCCATTTCTATGATCACTATGGCAATAAATACCGAGTCCTATAGGCCAAATTTACAGGGAGCAATTTAGGAGTGGAAGGTTGCCGACCGTAGGTATACAGTGTATTTCATTGTTGGCAATGTGAACTTTACTTACCTTTGCTTCTTCGAAATGGCCTTATTGAAAATCACAATTACTTATGACCAAAATTGCAAAAACAAGTTTAATTGGAAGGAAAGAAATTTGAAAACCGTGTACAAAATTTAATCAAAAAACATATAAGGTAATTTAAGAAGGTCAAAATAAAGAAAAATAATTGAAAAAAAAATGTAAACAGGCAAAAAATATGCACATCAGAAAAAAATGTAGTAGTAATAAAGGTTATGATAAAAGTAATAATAATATTTAAAAAATATTGTTTGACGGTTTGTATGGTGAAGTAATAATACATATATTTTTTTGCGGTACACCACGTATATGATAGTTCTGAAAAAGAACTATTGTTTGTTAAGAATGTTTCGACGTTTCGATTGAGTTGCTTCAATCGTCTTCAGGAGAAAAACATCTGAAGAGAATCAACAAAAATACGTATGTTTGGATAGTGAGACTAGGCTGCTGATTGGTGGAAAGTTAAAAATAGTAATAACATTTAGAACATAATTGTATTAACATCAAGAACACAAATTTGACAAACCAAACTGGTTCTCACTCAAAGCGGACTGGTGACTAGGCTGGAATAGGCATGCTGTTTATTTACGTTATTTGCGTTTATTTACGTAGGCTATTTATTTAGTAATATATTCGGCACAACTTAAACAAATCATAAAATGGACAAAGGGGTGCCAAGAGGACAGTGTGAGCTGAATGCCCAACAATATAATTGCTTTCAATTGAGTTTTTAAAAATTGACGTTTTAATGTTAACCAAATTTATGACTAACGTACATTTCTGAAGTATCAATCAAACTGTCATTCAAACCTAACTGCCTAATCAAAAACAGAGGTAGGAACACGCTTACGCCCCCCCCCCCACAAACACACACACATACACGCATGTTTACGTTAGTTTTCTGGTACCTTAGCAACGATATCCAAGGGGCGGAGCTTAGTGGAATGTATTCTATTATGATTTTGACACGTATAACGAGTCTTTTTAAAATGTGTTTTTAGAGAGAACATCACAAAAAAAAAAAAAAAAAAAAAATTTCTTCTCTTAAAAAAAAATTTCTACTCTTGTCAACATCAGACTCCTGAATTAAACCTAATAAAAATGTTTTACCCCTCTCACCCCCACCCCAACTCACTGAAAAGAAAAAAAAATATGGGCGGAAAAACCATTAAAAAAAACCACTTTTTTTTGTAGCTTTTTTCTTTAAAAATCATAACAAATTTGATTGAATTGGTCTTTATTTTTTGGAAGATGTCCTACAAAGTTGTCTACAGTTGTTTCTGATATAAGATATTGCCATTCTGGCTTACATTCATTACAAAATGTTAACCGTGGGTTATTTATATTCCATCTGAGAAGTAGTCTTGAAAAAAAGAAAAAAAAATACGTTACAGAAGTACTTGACTTTTAAACATCTTTAGGCAATGAAGGACTTGCTGATGAAGAATTGGACGCGACTGTGGAGTATGTGAAGTCCCATGAAACATTCGTTGCTAATGCCACAACTGATCGATTACTGGGCCACATAGTTGGCTACCGATTTCAACTGGATACAGACGGTAGCGAAGTGGTATTCAATAGAGTCTTTGGTGGAGTGCCTGACTTCACATCAGTGAGAGACGGGTATTCTAGTATTACTGAGGTGCAAGCAACGGCGTTATTGAAGGTGAAAATCTGCATTTTGTTGACAGATTTATGGAGATGTGTATAAGAGACAGTAGGTATACAGTGTATTTCATTGTTGGCAATGTGAACTTTACTTACCTTTGCTTCTTCGAAATGGCCTTATTGAAAATCACAATTACTTATGACCAAAATTGCAAAAACAAGTTTAATTGGAAGGAAAGAAATTTGAAAACCGTGTACAAAATTGAATCAAAAAATATTTAACGTAACTTAAGAAGGTCAAAATAAAGAAAAATAATTGAAAAAAAAATGGAAACAGGCAAAAAATATGCACATTTTTGCTTGTATCCGTTCTTTATTTAATTTTGTATTTTGAGAATTTGTAAAATTGTCCGTGTTTTTTTTTTGTTTTTTTCAGTTGTTCTGGTATTTAATGAGATTGATTATTTGATGTAATGAAATTGTTGGTTTTAAAATTGTTGGTTTTTGTTTGCACTATTGCACTATTTTACTACTCCGTTCCGGAGGTTTTCTGGATAAATTGAAATTGAAATAATTGTAACAAAAGATTGAGATCAGCTGACACCACTATCTACATAATGTCCAACAGTCCACCACCATTAAGGGGATGATTGAGTGAGGTGGAAATAATTTTTAAACCAGGGGCTAGGAAGAAGTTCGACGAAGTTAGAAAGTAAAATGGACTTTGTTTGGATAGGAGGGATAAAGGAATTTCACGCTAGGGGCTAAAGTGGAGTAAAAGGTCTGTAGACGATTTTGTATGTTTAAATTGCATCTTACAATATATTCTTATCTGTTAATAATTACCTATTTGTTATGTTTATTTATGGACATATAATTTAGCGTATATATATATATATATATATATATATATATATATAAATGATATTATTATGATCATGAATTATTATCACATTCGACAGGAAAATTTAAAGCAAGTAATTAAAATTCTCGATGGGGAGATACCGTCATTTTCAACGTATGGATTTAACGTTAAAAAGGGTTTGATAGATGCCGAGTTTTCGATGATTTTATCATCGACAGCAAAGGGGTTACTTATTGGAGAGGACACACAATGGCAAAGAGTTTGCTTCGATATACGTACTAATAGTCAGTTGGAAGGTGGGTAATCGATTGATTGAAATCAAATTGCTCCTAAATTCTGTAATAATAATAATAATAATAATAATAATAATAATAATAAAGACAACGACAATGACGGTGATGATTGTGATAACGACGACGATAATGATATTTCTGATGATACTAATGATAATGATGATAATGATACTGATGAAGATGATCAGAGAAAAAGTAGCGGTCAAACACTAGTTCTTTTTTTAGAAATCTTCAATTCTTCATGGTAATTGTTTTTTTCGCCTATGTTATTTCCACAGCTAACTATAACCGAAGCTTTAAGGACTGTCGTTGTATTTGTCCTTTCCCTTCCCCCATCCCGGGCAATGTATCGAGCTACGATGCATGTGCGAACCGTAAGTTAATAAAGAAAATGACATTTCATAGCACAATTAACTAGGACACACATTCAGAATAGGGCGTCTGTCAAATTCTAACATGCTGTCTGGAAGCGACCCGGCCGGCGTCCAAACTCGCACGGCTGGTGGGCTTGCCACGCAAGGCCTATGATGCTAGGTTTCGTTTGGCTAGGCCGGGCAGGACTTACTCGAGCGGATCGACCACGGGTCATTTTTTTGCAGTACACAGATATGGCTCAGACCTGGGCGAGGGTTTGTAATCTCAGATTATTTTGTTATTATATCAATCATTACAATAATAATTATAATTATAGCCGTAATCATTAACAATATAACCACCATGTATATAATAATGGTAATAATAGCAATATTAACAAAACCAACAATAACGATTAATAATAATAATAATAATAATAATAATAATAATAATAATAATAATAATAATAATAATAATAATATATTCACACCACGTACTATTGTTAACATTATTATATTGTAATGTATTATCTTCTCTGTATTTTTAAAAATCCCTAATTAAGCGTAACATGTCAACACCTATCCTTTACCTATTTTTTCCATAGGCTTATTATTTCCTTATGGACTCGATTTTAACGATGAGGTCGTACCAACTAACGATGATGACTCGTCCGGTATCATTAATCTTAAGACATTTTTCCCGTATTATGATACATTCTATGAGAGTCTCTATGTGAGTTCCATTGATTATCATTATCATCATTATCATCAGATCATCGTCATCGTCATCATAATTATCATCATCGACATTAGTGTATCTCATGCATCATAATCATAATCATTAGTCTTATCGTATTATTAATATTATTAAAGCTAATAATATTACTGTAATTATATTATTGATATTATTATTGATATTATCATTCTTATTTATTATTATTGTTGTTATTTTTATTATTATATTTATTACTACAGTATTATTGTTGTTAATCATTTTTTTCTATTATACTGTTATGCTTACCATTCATTCACCATTACTATTTCTTTTTCTCTGTAAAACACCACTGTAGCTCTAATCAGAACAGGTGTCGGAATCTTATCATTTTAGGTGAACACAAATGGTGTTATATCATTCGAAGGGGTAGTGAACGACTATACGCCCGACCCGTTTCCTCTGATGGACACTTGGCCGATGATTGCCCCATTTTGGGCAGATGTCGATACAACAAATGGTGGAGCTATATATTATAGAGAAATGGTCAGAAAAGACGATGAGAAACTAGCTCAAAGCATCGATAGAATCATAAGAGGAAACGATGTAACTCAAGCAAACTTTGAACTGATTTGGATGTTTGTTGCTACATGGGATCAGGTAGCGTTCTACGTACTCGACCAACCGAGGCCTATGATTGTAAGTGATTGAATACTTCCAAGTCAAAACTTAACAAAATAGTCTCATATTACCAACCGATGTCACCAAATTCGAAGAGGACCGAGATACATGTAACATTGTCAGTGTGTGAAAAAGTAAATCGGTCCAGTAGCTTTTGAGTTATGCGCCCAGGAGGACACACATACATCCCCACTACCCGCTTGGCTCCCCCACTCACTTGTACACAGATGCGCGTAGAATACGTAGAAAACTTATGGGCATGAAGCGCTTAATCCCTGTCCAAATTATAAAACTTTATTTGATAAAAACATGTGACAAGCATAAATATGGCCATGATGCCATTTCGTTATGAGCGTAGACACATCATCAGACATTTCGAGTTTTAGACAAATTTTGCAGTGCGTGAGATTTTTTTTTATTTGCTTCTAGAGGTATGGGGATCGATCACCTCACCCCTTCCCCCGGAAATTGTATTTTTCTAAATGCTTGAAAATGCATTATTATGATCTGCACTTTTTCCCTTTTTACTTGAGAATACACGGATTTGAGGTAAGAAAGTTTATGATTATAGAACGTAGATGGCCGGCCTGACATGTCACTGTCAGACTTAAATTTGAATACAATTTTCTTTTTTTCTCCATTATTTTTTAATTTGTTTTAGAGGAGCCTGACAAACCCCCTCCGCCCAAATCTGCAATGTCCACACGATTTTTTCACACTGGCATAAACTGGCAGTGTGTACCTTTGATCTTATCCGACAGCGCTTTATAAAACGATATATCTACAGTGTTTGTACAACTAGTTCATATACATGCTGTTACCATATTTTAAGTTGGGCTAATATAGATTGAAAATTTTTAGTAAGAAGAGGGCTACAAACCTACAAATGTCACAACTTGCTTGTTGTTTTCTTTTATAGAATAACACGTTTCAAGCTTTGCTGGTGACAGATGGTAGATCCTCGTTCACTATTTTTAACTACGCCCACATACACTGGACGACTGGACATGCGGGTGGAAGCTCAATTGCAGGTGACCCTGATGGTTTAGGTGGTATTGAAGCTCAGGTATTAACAAATTACATCCTATACGTATTAACTACGGTATTCAGTTGCTTATCTAAGGATGTTCGCGGGGGAAGGGTGGCACATCCCCTAAAACTAGGTCAGCAGACTTCAGAAAAAAATTGCATTTATGTCCTGGAGTGTAAAAAATGTCTTTTGATTGGCCATTCCTACAAATTATGTTTGCAGGACATGCTGTCTGGTAATAAGCCCATCCCCATAACAAAACTATTACAGTATACTGTACTATTCATTGTTATAGGTCGGATACAACGTTGGAGATGGCGTGCGATATTACACTGTTATGGGCTCAAGGACAGAAGATATTGTGGACATAGAGGAAAAGTCGAACGTCGGTGTACCAGGCAGATATATTTTTAATGTTGGTGGGGAAAGTGTAGTCGATCCAGATTGTCATTCAAGCCAAGGTGGATGTCCCTTTTTTCTCTTCTACTATAGATAACATAATCGTAACGGTAACGATGATATCAATGCCTATGATGATGGTAATAGGCCTATACTGATGATGATGATGATGATGATGATGATGATGATGATGATGATGACGATGACGATGACGATGATGAAATTTGTTTTTCCCTGGATTGGATTTCTTCGGTGTGACATACATCAAGGATAACTCACAAAAGTCCCGAGACAATCCTCCGGGAGACAATCCCTGCTCTTTTCCGTGGAGTGTATTGCGTTCTTTAACGTGCACATGGGCCAATTTGCACACGCTCCTCGGAAAAGAGGAGGGATTGTCTCCCGGTGGACTGCCTAATTCACCATGAGAAGGCACACTGGAAATAAGCACACGGGACCAACAGCAAAAACGGTGCGCTTTTGAGAGCAGCGATGAGAACTGAACCGGAGACCAAAACATCTTCATGGTTTATGGCACACACAGTACCTACCACCAGATAAGACGATTGAGTTAGCTGCTCTTATTTTCTTATTTAGACCGAGATAATTCCGGATCGCTGATACTCTACCCGGCCTCTGGATCCATGTTAGGTGGAAATGCAATCCAAGTCCAAGGACCGTGCTTCCAGAACACCGACAAGGTCATGTGTCGATTCATCAGTGACAACGACGCTGGACCAACAACGACGTGCCAATTTTTTGGTGGTCGCACGGTGTCGTGCGTGGTACCGATCCTCCTTCGCATTGGCAGGGTGCATGTGTTCCTTTCGATCGATGATGGTGCAACATTTGGCTTCCGGGGAATATACACATCGGGTAGGTATTTATATTTTGTATACAGACCGTAAAGATTCAAATTTTATTGAAAAAAAACAAAAACAAAAACACTAAATATGGTCGTATTATTATTTATTATTTATTATTAAAAATGGTTGTAATGACACCATAATGTGGAACATACATAGTCGCATCATGACTATATATTGGCATGCAACAGGATTTTTTTTTTCAAATTAGTAGCTTCAGATTTAATTTCAACTTTCTGTAACTGATTAAAGTTATCCCCTCAGACTAGAAAAAACTTATGCTGTTCTGTGAGGAGTGGTAAACTATTGCAACACTATTATCTTCTTGAGTGTGTTGCTTTTGTAGTGTAATGAGGACAACTCCTCGTTCAATAGTTTGTAGATTTGTTAGTTTGAAATTGTTATTAGGCCTATACGTTATTTTGAATAAGTTAAATAAGTTCTCTAAAATACCCTTAATAATAAGTGGCTTGAAAGAGTGGTGCTACGATACATTTCTTACATAACGTAATTTATATAGTGCTATTTCATGAAGATCAGATCACTCAAACTGTTTTCTCCATAATGGTCTCTTCGTGTCTGAGCTGGCGTGTAAATTTACCAGCTACTCTCATATAAACCAGTGCACCGGGGTAAACACCCCCCCGGCCCCCTTACTCGTCCTGAAAGATGTACTGGGTTCTTTATAGTGCATGAGCCAATTGTGTACACTGGGCCTACGGTTTATAGTCCTTATCCGAAAAGACTTATTCTACCTCCGGAACCACAGGCAAGCGTGCCGTTCGAACCAGCGAAGATATTATGGCGGTGGTTGCAGCTCCCCTGCCTTCAACGCTCGGAACAGGTTGTAAATCGTAACACACATTTTGTCTCTTCTCAATGATAATACATTTGTTAAATTTCAAGCATCCCTAATATATTGTGTAAAATGTAAGTTACCCTTCCTCCTCAGTGAGTACTGAAGATGTTACGGGAGCGATACCATATAAGGTTCGTCTGGATACGAACGGCATATATCCCAAGGTTGTGTGGCCGAGTAATGCCTTGGACGGTAGTTACTACGATATTGATATTTACGTGTTTAAAGACGGTGCAGATTCTATCGGGCTAGAAAATGGCAGAATTAGGCCAACGGTGGTGAATGATATGGCCATTGAATCACCTAATTTGGATTTGGAGTTCAATTTAACTATCCGGCTTTTATCCAAAGGCAACGATGTTGGTATCATTCGTATATCACAAGGGGATGAAGAACCCGGGGAACAGAACAGGTAACAATGTCACTTTTTTGTGTCTTCATGAGACTTTGTTATCATACATTTAGGCTATATTTACTGTGGATCACTTGCAGAATAGCGAGTCCCAGAAAATCATCAGTTCTCCTGGGAATACAAGACCACGCATTAATGCTTATAGGACCCTCATGAATACAAATTAAATTTTGATGTACGTCGCAAATTTAAGCAGGTGGTCAGACCAACGCTTTTCCAGGGCAGATTTAAAAGAATTTAAAGAAACAGAATTAACATCCTCCTCAGATAAGGCATTAAAGAAATCAACACATCTTCTAGAAAAACAACCCAACTCAAATTTGTTCTAGAATACTGATGATGCATTTTAAAAGAATGACCTTGGGTGTTTATAGAGGTGCTCAAATCATAAAAACAATTCCACAGAAACATTGTCAAAACCTCTAACAAATCAAAAAGTCTGAAGAATATCAGCTCTCTGTCTACGATAACTTAAAGTTGGTAAATTTAAGGCTTGCAATCAATCTTGTTATGGTAAATGTAGCATGACTAGGTATACTATCCTGGGTGTTGAAGATAGCTCTCTCTTGCTGGTTTGGCAAATATATGGATCCAATGTCTAGTGGTATGGTCGGCATCCAAGACATCCATTTTGTATTCATATTATATACACGAGTCACTGCAACAAACAGCAAACTAAGCTCCCTGTTGAAGATTTTGTTGTACTAAAATTTGGCATAGGCTCAAAATTCAACAATTAGGGTATCTATCCAGAATATTAGATGACCCTCACAAATATGAAAGTAACAACCAGGTTCCGAGTTACTACTCATTGTACGAAAATACACTGGGCTTCAATCCCAGACTCTATGCATATTAACAAAATTCTATTTTGTTTCTTTGTTCTCAGTTTTGCAACATCAATATGGAGCGATCCATTTGACTTAAGTATATTTACGGATTTGAATGTGCCGAAGTGGTGCTCGGCCTGGAGGAATGTTGAGTCATTCAATTCCGTACAGCTTGCTTCATCAGATGGTGAACTTCGCTGTCCATGCAACTTACAGAGTGCATTGATAGATAGGGGACGTTTCTCACCGAGTCCGCGATGTTCAAACACGGTACACGAATCATGCGTAGATGAAGTCAACATTGTCCACTGTGTTCGCAGCAGTACACCAAGGTAACAACATACAGCAGAAATCACGTATTATTGTCTGTAAATTTCTATGTTTGCAGGACGTATTTTGGCGCTGTTGGTTTTAATTTGAAATAAACAAATATTTAATTTGTTAGGAATATCGCTTGTGATATAACTTCTTGCTTTGAATTAAGCCCATGTCTAATGTTTACGATCAAGACAAAAATCATCAGAATGGTTTACAAATAACATATCAGATGAAACAGATTTTGATAAAAGTTGGTTATCGTAGGACTATGTCCGCCTGTCTGATACTATATTTGTCCAAAATGCACATATTTCAATAATGCTCCTTTTCAGTTCCGAAGGTCATGGCCTAGAATGCTGTTACGACACCAATGGTGCCCTTTCCAATATTGAAGACAACATAGACGCTGGATATGCGCACCGGTACCATCACCTTGGGCGGGAACCCTTTGACGAAATTGGCAGAGTTCCGTATTTGTCCCATTTTTTACACGACATATTACCCTACCGACGATGCTGTAAAGACAAAAAATCTTGTTCAGCGAATTTTATTCCGGCTCGACCGTCACACGACTGCTCTGGATACCAGCCTCCTAGGCCAGGTGAGAAAAGCGTCAATTTGTTTAGGTTTTTTAATAGGCACAATCGCATGTAGGTTCGATACTTCGCTTAAATGCACTGTAAAAAAACCACCAAGTACTTATTTCGAGATGAGTAGAGAGTTTCCCCAGTGTAATTCGACCACACGACCCTGTTGTGCATGGATGGAAGTAGCTAGTTTTTACCTGGTAGCTAGTCCATGCCTCAAGAGTTTTGACACTTTGGTATAAAGTGCTAAATCTATCATTATATTATCTCATTTGCAGTAATTGTTATTTTTTTGTCAACAGCTAGAATGAATGGTGATCCCCACATACAGACTCTTGATGGACTTGCGTACACCTTTAATGGTCATGGCGAGTACGTCCTGATGAATTCACTAGATGGAATGTTTATGATGCAAGGACGAACAGAACCCCTACAGGTTACAGGTAAGTGACAGTTGATGTATTACACTGGTATTGAGTTTAAATACTGGTATTGGGTCGTGAAATACTGGTATTGAGTTTACGAATCAACTTCATAACTGTAATACTAGATTTATATATAAGACTAGATTGACATTCTAGAATGTAAATTTATAAACCAAAATCTGGTACCGTTACACATAGTAGATTCTCATTCATTGATACCGCTATTGATGAATGGAATAAATTGCCTTATAATGTTAAACATGCACAATCCATATATGCTTTCGAAAAACTCGTAAAGTACTATTATAAATCTTAACTTAATAATACGGTTGAATTTTGATGACGTAATGTAGAAAATTGAACTTGTCTGTGTATTATTTAAGATGTTTTACGGTAATTTTATTGTTTCCATATTTATTATTCAGTTATTTCTGTATTCTCATTTAGGGACCACATAAATAAGTTGCTTTTTGTGCTTTCTGTGTTTTTATTCCTGAAAGTGTTTTTTAATTGTAACAACTTTCAGAATTTCTGAAAGAAAAAAAAAGATGATTGCTGATCAAGCCCAAAGTTTATTTGATAAAAACGTATGACATGCCTAGATATGGTAATGATGACATGACATCATGACAAAATGATGGCACATCATGCATATATAATAGCACACCACATTTTTTTTTCAAATGAAATTTGATAACCTGGACAGAACGATAGCATTGTTGTCGTCGTCGTTGTGACTGGAGTTGTTAGAAATGTTTTCCTTCAAAATGTATTTGTTGAAAATGACTTTTAAAAGTGTTTTTTAAGTTTTCTTTGTTGTTTGATTTTTACCTTTGTAAATTCAAAATGTAGTTCAGCCTGTGCTGCTGTTTTTGGAATATCTATTTTGTAATTTTTAATAAAAGATACCGAGAAGTGTATTTCTGGTAAATATTTTTTCTCCCAGTGTAACTGAATTAATTGTATGTATTGCTTATGGTACTACAGGTAATGTGCGCAAGGCTACTCGGTTTACTGCGATCGCAGCCCAGTACAACAATGGGACTAACATACATGTTAGCTTGAATGAAATACATGGTCTGGCAGTACACGTGACCGACAGTGACAGCCAGTGGTCTCAAATCAGATTTGATTTGACACCGATTTGGTATGACACAGGTAATAATAGTATAACTTTATAAATTGTTTTCTAAATAATACATATTATATCATATATATATAATATATATATATATTCATATTATATATACATATATATATATTATATTCATATTATTATATATTATATTAATTTTTTATATTTTTTATAATATATATTGTTTTCCTGGCGTAACATCAATGAAATTCGATATTATATACATATATATTGGTAGTTTTTACATGATTTCATTTAAACTTAAGTTTGGAAATTGTGTTGTTTCTATCATTGAATTGGCAAATAATAAGTGAACGCAACCTGAACACATTACAACTTAGTTTAGCACCTCCATCTCTGAAGTGCGCATGCCTAATTATTCATAGAACAGTACCACACCCTTTTTAGGACGTTAAATTAGCACTGAAAATATGTTTTGGCATACATTGCGATTAAAAAATCTGTGACTATTCCCCGCCTACAGGTATCACTATATTCTATAGCGAGGAAACAAATGTGACAAGTGTGTCGGTGACTGTCGCGTTTGACTTCGGACTAGTTTTTATTGTTGAAGCTGCCAATGACATCATGTCCATCGTGGTTGTCGGTCCAGAAACAATGCGAGGAAACACCAGTGGGCTTCTTGGTAACTGGAATGATGACGTCGCCGATGATCTTCAGACACCTGATGGTGACTATCTTCCGTCGAACTCAAGCATTCGTGATATTCACTATGATTTCGGCGAGAAATGTAAACTATTCTACTTTGTTTTGTAAAATTGCAATTTAATTCTGTAACGTAATCAGGAACTAGAATAAAGTGATGTGTGACTATGTATATAAGAGCATAATGCATGGGAGTGGGAAAAGATAAAATACACAAAATAGTTAGTTGTTAATACGATACGTATGATAAAACAATGAGAACCATCGGCATGAATTGTACTGAATGTGGGTACGAAACATGGAGTCAATAGCTGTAGTATGGGGAAGTGGTGTTTTATGAATATGGTCATGCGTAATTTTGCACGACACCTTCAATGTGTTGTAGAATTTTGGACACGGCCACAGATTGGGGCGAGTTAGCCATGATTGGTGTAATACACTGAACCATGTTTTGTCACACATAAAACATAGGCGTACTTTTCGTGACAGTCATATAGAGTGAGAGTCGGGAACATGGAAATAGGCTACACAAGAAAAACGTGTAAGCACTTTTCAAATCCAGAATTAGAGTAAGAACAACTCACTTTAAAATACCACTGTTTGTAACACGAACGTACGTACCTTTAAAGCTCGGTTTCCATTGAATTGCTCACCTTATCGGCAACAGTCACCGACAGTTGTCGGGAGGGTTGAACCTCGTTGAACCTAGTTCAACTTTGCCGATTGCGATGCAGAAGAATCAGAGTATATTGCTATCTGCCCTGACGCAATCGGGAATGCACCCTGATTCGTTTGCAACGCAATCGGCAAAACCTTTCCGAAAACTGACGGCGACTGTCACCAATAGGATGAGCGATTCTATGAAAACCGATCTTAATTGTTCATCTGATCTGAACAAATAAAAGCGTAAGTAGTTTTTATAAGTGGACAAGGTGACGTAGTATCATTAATCACAAACCGTGTAAATCTCAATGCACATGTCATCAAAGTGACATCACAACAAATTGTATTCGTTTTTATTTTGGCCTGATAATAATAATTACAATGTTTGGCTAAATTTAATAGAAAAAGCTTCAGTAATAACCAATGTCTCCACACTGCACATTGCAGCACTGAGTCGCGTCTAAAACGAGAAATACATGTCGTTTTTGTGCATTTTGCTCATTTTTCCTACACATAAACTTTTCTGTTGAATATTCTGACTATATTGCAGGGAGAATTGCTATTGAGGATTCGGTGTTCTATTATGGTACCGGCACTGATTACAAAACATACTCGCACCCAAATTTTGTACCGTGGTTTGAACAACCAAACAATATTGACCAAGCCTTAGTTTTTGCAGTCTGTGGAGACAATCCGGAATGCATTTTTGATTTTCAAGTTACAGGCGATGCAGAGATTGCCAAAGTAACGAAACAGAGAGTCGAAAGTTTTGAAGAAATTGTAAAAAGTGTTATACCAGGTACGTTTTACAATTAGAAAGCAAGCCCAATTTTTATTTCTGTATTGCGTATTATATTCTTTGTCTGATTTTTGCTGTGTTCTCTTATTTTTTAAAAATATTATATGTGTTTTTAATATGGTTGCATTACTATTTTTATATTTAATAGGTTTATTTAAAATATTTTTTTAAATATTTAATTTATATTGGTATACGTCAATTCGAAACAGCACTAATTCTAAAACTGACGTGACACTATGGCCTACAGTGTATTATGTGAAGGTAGAATTTATAAAGGATTCAAAGAACCAGGTAGTTGTCTGATACGTTTAACACATTTCTCCAACAGTTGTTGTGTGTGGTTTTATACCTGCTCCCAGTAATGGCACTAAAAATGGTTCTGTATACACAGAGGGAGGTGTTCTAGTCTTCGACTGTAACGATGGTTACAGCATTTCAAATGGAGCATCTACTATTTATTGCACGCAAGAGGGATTCTGGTCGGATAGTGTGCCATCTTGTGTGAAAGACGGTAAATGTTGCATAAATCCCTATCCAGAATAACAATTACGACGTATATAGGCGCATAATGACTATACAATAATCTTTTAGTAGGGTGGACAAAACCTTGCATAATACCGGCCTGTGTCTGATTTACCGAACAATTTGAATGGCCGGTTTTTTCGATTATTATGTACCTTTCCACTAAATTTTATTATGATCCATTCCTTTCGTTCGTAATCTTGTTAAAAAACAGACAGACAGACAGCAAGACAGATAGAAAGCGATTAATATGGTACATAACCTCCTTTGGTGGAGGTAATATATTATAATAGGGATTTATCTCCCGCCTTTTGCCAAGGTATACAAGGCGCTGGCGATGTTGTTCCCCTGGTCATTGGATCTATAATCAAACCAGCACAATGTGCAGCCTTCTTTATTACCCAGAGAGTTATTCCTATTTGTGTTTGCAAATTGCCGATACAGACTAACACACAGGTACCCATTTATACATTATGGTGAAGAGATACAAACGTAGTTAACTGCCTTGCCCCAGGACTCAAGTAAGTATCCTAAATCTTGCCCATGAAATATATTATGTTAATTCCTTTGTTCAATTTTTGTCAACAGAAGTTGTGTGCGAGTTTATAGATGCCCCTCAAAATGGAGCTAAAAATGGGTCTCTCTATGTTGAGGGCAGCATCATACATTTCAAATGTGACGTTGGTTTTACGTTGAATGGACAGTCTAAGATAAGGTGTACTGATGGAGAATGGTCTGACATGGCTCCCTCTTGTGTCAAAGAAGGTAATATAATTCAAAAAATGACAGGCCTTCCTCTAATTGGCCACTGTTCAGGGTACCAAATTAACACGCTGCTAAAAACACCATGGAAACTGCAGTCCCAAAAGTGGTCTTTAATTGGAGGGAAACCTGTACCAATGTTTAATTAGATTTTTTTGTTTGGTGTGAATCTTGAATGTAAAGAAATTATGTGATTATCATAACAAACATATTTTTCTACTTTTTCAGATAATTACTGGAATCTAATTTACATTGCAATCGGTGTTTTAGGTGTAGCTTTATTGGTGATACCACCGTTAGGTTGTTGCTTCTGCAGGAGAAGGTTCGTCTGCCAAACTTTGTCCTTTTTATTTGTTCTAATGCTGTAAACAATAGGAACCTTAGCAATCGGCCGTGTTTGTGCTTCTGTACGTCTGTAATGCTGACGTGATCAAATTCGTCAAAAGTTTGTAAACAAGCAAACTTGAATTTTCAAGCACCTGTTGGTTATGAACTTTTGCATAGCAAAAATTGATTTTTGGTCATGTAATTGTGCCCTATTGCTTGAAAACATTTTTAAATTGAAATTAAACCAATACACGAGAACTTTGTTAAACCCTTTATCCAAAAGTAGCGTTATATGGTACAGATTATTAAATGCCTTGTTTTGAAAGTGAGCAGATCAAATTTCCTGACCTCTCCAAATGATAATTTAACTCTAGGGAATGTACCAACACAATTATCGATTGAATGAGATTAGAGGACATTGAAATTTCCCTAACATTTCTCCTGAATGAAGAATTAAAAAATATATATTGAGCTTTATTTTTTTTAAAGAAAAGTCCTGGATCTAGTGTATTTTTTTTTTTACCAAAATGACTGCATAGGAACATCGGCTCTCGCGGAGGTCTCTGGTTAGGCCCATTCATTTCTAGTTATACGTTGTAACGTTTGTATATTCGACAATTAAGGGCCCAGTCAAGTTTATCTAATTTCATATTAGCATATTGAGTTCCTTTTTGACAATTTGCTGTAAGAGATAATGAGACTTCTACATTTATCAGATATTAGCATGCCCTAGCTGTGTTGTTTATTATTTCTTTTGCTTCCAAAAAAAGGTCAGATGGTGATGTTCTGCAAAGCTCAAGAGGTACAGCTGTTCAAAACGATTATGCATACCACAAGTACGTCAAAAATCCTATTACTTTATGTACTCAATTTTCTATTTTGTTATCTATACATTATGCGTTTTAAATTAGCATTAGGCTTTGTTTTAAATATTAAGAAATAAGCTTTTTGACAAGTTTACCTAATTTCATATTATAATAATAATAATAATGTCGTTCTTATATAGCGCCTAATGCCTTAACAAAGCCTCTAAGCGCTTCACATTATTACCCCGGTCACTGGATCAAACACATATGGAACACATTAAACACTAAATGAAATTTACACATCTAGATGTGTATAAGAGACAGCTACCAGGTACCCACTTGTACTCCTGGGTGGAGAGGGGCAACCGTAGATAAAGTGCCTTGCCCAAGGACACAAGCGATTTGCACAGCGAGAGTTTCGAACCCCCGACCCCGAGGTTGGGAGTCCAAGCCACAACCGATGCGCCAACCACTTCTATATTAGCATATTGAGTTCCTTTTTGACAATTTGCTGTAAGAGATAATGAGACTTTTACATTTATCAGATATTAGCATGCCCTAGCTGTGTTGTTTATTATTTCTTTTGCTTCCAAAAAAAGGTCAGATGATGATGTTCTGCACAGCTCAAGAGGTACAGCTGTTCAAAACGATTATGCATACCACAAGTACGTCAAAAATCCTATTACTTTATGTACTCAATTTTCTATTTTGTTATCTATACATTATGCGTTTTAAATTAGCATTAAGTTTTGTTTTAAATATTAAGAAATAAGCTTAATACAATTTTGGCAGAAATTTATTCTAGTAATATAATTTTAGATTATTGCATGGGCAGAGTTTAGGACATTTGTTTCTCTCCTTTATAAATCATCTAGGCCTATACAGAATTAACTTATTTTTGAATGTCGTTTTCCATAATTTTATTATGCTTAATAGACTTATAATATTGTATTTTATTATGTAAATTTAGTATTTTTTTATGTAAACATTTTTAAATGTTATTACATGTTATGTAATGACATCATTTCAGTTCTTCTTACTAATGACGTGTTGTTCTTGTTTCAGTTATACCTATGAAACGGGAAGCCAGACTGTTCAAACCAATGATACATATGCTACGTAAGTAGTTGTTGTTGTTAAAGTTGAAGTTGAAGTTGTTTTTGAAGTTGTTGTTGAAGTTGATGTTGAAGTTGTTGTTTTTTTTTTTGTTTTTTTTTATGCTGTTGCTGTTTTATTATTATTATTATTATTAAATTCCTACTTTTTTTAGAAATGAAATGAAGAAAAATCCTATTAAATGAAATACTCATTTTTATATTTTTGTATCTGTACATTAGATTTAGGCATATTATTTTATGGGCAATAATTAATATTTAGGACAACTTTTCCGTGTTTAGGACAGCTTTTTTAAACAACATCCTTTAAAATTATCTATACAGAATTATTTAATTTATTGCAGTTTAATAAATCTATGATTGTATTTTATATAATTTTCTTTTTATGTAATAATATTTTATGTAATTATATTTTCCGTAATTATATAATCTGTTTACTAATGACGTATTTCTTTTGTTTCAGTTCTATTTTTAAAACTGGCCAATAAATAAAGGTAACGATGCTCTGCAGGAAAGAATTTTTTTATGACGGTGACAAGTTTTCAAGGTGTTTATTATTTCGCATTTACAGATTTTAATTTTTTTTAAAGAATAATTTGAACAATTTTGTATGCTGAAACTCACCAATGAAAAACTGGACATGTAACACAGAATGTGACAGAACAAACAACAACTATGGTTACTATTTGATAAAATATGGCACCACACTGTACAACAGTCGGGCAAATCATAACATGTTATTAATAGTCGGAAATATGTACAAGTCCCACATAAAAGTTTACATACGTCTTTGCTGTTGTCTTTTAAGACCTTAGCAACAATAATCAAGAGGCGGGGCTTAGGGAAACGGCGATATATTGGTCTTTGCTTTCGTATGATCATGTTTAAAAGAATATCACATTACAGTACTGTACTAGAAACAAATATTTATATATAGTTACCATTATATTTCTTTTATCAATTTGTTGTGATTCCTAAAGTCCCGTAGTTAAGTACGGTACGGTATAAATTCATATTAAGTTCCTAGTCCACGTATCAAGCGCTATAAAAAATGCACTAGGCCTATTATTATTATTATTATTATTATTATTATTATTATTATTATTATTATTATTAAGTTTGATTTACTTTTTTTTTTTTTTGGTAAATAATTGTCATAGCTGTATTTAGCATGGAGGAATTAGTTCATTTAGTTACCAGTGTAATATTTAATCAGACTGGCCAATAGACCTTTCCGGAGTGTCAATCAAACTAACAACTGACTAATCAGAACAGCGCTAGGAATACGCGCGCGTCTCACAAACACACGTGTTTTCCCACTAACGCACGTGTTCGCCTATGTTTTAACACTGTCTCCTTGTGGGACCTTAGCAACAATATCCAAGGGACGGGGCTTAGCGGAAAGGTCCATTGACCTTTCCGGAGTGTCAATCAAACTTAACCTCTGCAGTTTTGTGAGCCTTAGCAACAATATCGAATAAGCAGGGCTTAGCAACATCTTAGGTCCACTGTAAGATGTATAGGCCTATATGTTAAGACAAAAATATAAATGAATATAGAAAAGATGCGTACGAGTGCCGTTTTCCACTAGGCGAATTTATTCGCGCGAATCGAAAATTTGTACCCGTACGTATGCGCATTTGAGAATCACGTGATGAAAACTTAATTGCATGCATGCGTATAGGCGAACATTTTCGATTCGCGCGAAGTGGAAAACGGCTTTTACGGACAGTTAAGTCGCATTGTAGAATATTAAACACGAACCATTCTCATGACGACTTAACGACTGTCCCCCACGATAAATCGCGTCAGGCTACATCGTACGATGCTGTCCTTGTTGGACTTCCGGAAAATGTTTGCACAAATAAGATGAGTTTAGGTGCGGCAAATACAACAATGCAGACAGTATTAGAGATATCCACTTGTGATATCTGATTTACATAATAGGTGTTTCAGTGCACAATATTTTGATGCATATGTCAATATTTCGTATACACAAGAATAACAGTACCTGTATATATTATGTTTATTAAATTAAAAATAAATTTTTCTTTTGAAAAAAAACCCCATTTGTACTTCATTTTAAGATCAGAGAAAATAAAGTCAAACAATATTCAATATAGAAGATTTCTTTATTTGTGTCGTCAAAAAAGAGTGCAAAATTAATACAAAACAACAATATAATTATAATTAGGCCCTAAAACTTATTATTTTGATTAAAAATTCTAATTGACACTGGTACGAATGAGTTGAGCAATCTATTTGTTCTAGTGGTTTGTGACTTTAATCTTTAGCCCAAAGGTAGCCGAGTAAAAGATGCGCTTTTACAAAGCCGAGAACTCATTGCGTCGTGCGACGGTTGTAAGACCGTCGCACGACGAATCGAACCCGCCTCCTTGTGAGCACTGAACCACGCGCTTTGGCTTTTAAAGGCCAGCTTTCCATAAATAATTATTTGTACAGATGAAGAAACTCCAGGGTTGGTTTACATCTTTAAAATTAGATATAGAACGCAGCAAATCTGAATTTTCGTGATGATGAACATGCTCGAAATTCGAAAAAAAACCCCACTGAATTGTCATGGTTTCCAGGATATACGACACCATGGATCATTTACGTGAGACTTTGAGCGACGCCCGACCATGCCCACTTACGTTCTCGTCTGGGAGTCGCTTTACCCCACCATCGGGGACATCGGGCCCTTCGTAGGGGAAATTGGATCCTTGTCTGGCAAATCCTGTCGCAAACCAGCTTTATGACGTAAAATAAGGCATGGGTTAAAGGGGTTAGTGCACACAATTTGCTGCTCTCTCTGAATAGGCCTTATAAACTGGCCAAGCTCAGCACCAACAGAAAAATAAAATGAGCAAGTAAAGGCCAGCCCGACCCGATTTATCGTCGGGGACAGTCTTAAGCCGTCGTGAGAAATATTAAACATGTTTAATATTCTACTACGCGACTGCCACCGCTGCACACCATCGCGTCTGAGTTGGCCTTAAGTTAACAAAATCATAACTATTTACACTTAAAGTTTCATCGGAAGCAACAAATATAAACCAAGGCAGAATAACTATGGGGACTATGATGCGGACTGTTCAAAGTGGCTTAATAGCCTTTGCCATTTTCTCCATCAATCGCTCTTGTTAAATAATGCAGCATTTACAACAGGTTAAATACACAGCTAACATGATCACCTCCATGCCAAGATTTTCTTTTGTATTATCAGATATCTTATTGCTAAAGTTATTTCCGGGAGTAGCAGTATCCAATCAAAACTCACTGCTTGCGTATCATCATTTTGCATACTTCAGGTAGCTTAAGGTCAGTCATGACGCGGCCAACGCGATCGTAAAGGAGAACGGTAACTTTCAAAACAAGATGTGCCCAACAAGTGTTCTTCGCTCTTTCAAACGGGAATTATATTTTCTGTTGATTGGTTTCCTTTCGTGTTATGGACTGACAGGTAAGTAAAACGAAGCAACTTGACGATGACTGAATTGATACATGACAATTGAATGAGCTATAACTTCAAATACTTCAAATGCTGTCGCCCAACCAAGTTCCATTAACTCGTGCACTGCTGAAGTTTTGATTAAAAAAAAACAAAAACAAAAAAAACAAAACGTTGGGCGAGGGTGATGGGGTGGGGGTGATGGAGATGATGGGAGGGGTAATTGGCGATGGGGCTGATGGGGAGGCTGTTGGAAAGGCTGATGAGGAGGCTGATGGGGCAAAGTGGGGGATCGATGATTAGGTAAAGGGGAACTCGCAAAATAAGGTGATTTGAGGTGATTGGGGCAGGGGCAAGTATTTTGGGGGAGAGCACCTTCTCTGCGCCCCTAGATACGCCACTGCCATTATGATTGATTGATTCTGTATCCAATGATCAGGGAAAACAGCACATTGAGCAGTTTGTTGGATATGTGCGCTATGTGCGGTATATTTATTCAACACATAAAAAGGAAAAAGATACACATAAAAAGGAAAAAGATTGACAGAAAGTGTAGTGCAGCCTTGGCTAAATTGCTCATATTTATCAATCAATTATTTATTTATTACAGTAATCATTTATCAATTATTACTGTAATCATGCATATCATTGTAATCGATGTTGTTATTATTTTTATTCAGTATTCATTGTTGACCCTGCTTAATCTTAATGTCAACGTCTTCATCTATGTGCCCTGTCTGACACATGGAAGTCCATGGAATTGTAATTAGTGATACAGCTGATGAATCTATTTTAAATTTGCGATAGCAAAACAAAACACAAAGACCCACTCACCATAAACCCTCTTACCTTCTAGGAACTGAAGTTTAAATGATTCATTTAGCTGAGACAAAAATAACAAAAAATGGATGGTTTTAAACATTTCACCATGTTCACCTGGATATGCAGATATAAATAATAATAATAATAATAATAATAATAATAATAATAATAATAATAATAATAATAATAATAATAATAATAATAATAAACTAAGTCTCATTATGAGGTTTAGGGAATAGAGTTGGTTTGGGTCGTAAGAAAAAGTCCTGTCACTGTCAGTGATTGAACCTAAACCCTAGGTTTGGAAGGGAAGCATCAACCACCAAAGTTATACAAAATAAATATTAAAGGCACGTCCCAGTCAGAAAAATAGACACATCAAAAAATATTAAGCATATTTAACTTAATACCGTGAAGTTTACTAAAGACATAAGTTCGGACCCTCAGCACAAATTGATGTGTATTTAGCTCGAGAACCAGGAAACGCGTTCTTGTTAAAAATAAAATTAATAATGAAAGGCGTTTGTTTTGAAACATGGCACAACCTTTTCGACGTTAAGTGAGCCTCTTGAGATATTAGCCTACCTAAGTTCCACCCCGTGATTGGCTGGTTTGTTACTTGCTGTTGGATGCGAATTTATTATGTCACATTTTAATAAGCCATTTATTAGTTTGAACTGCGCATGCTCGTATCTAAGGTCAATCCACATAAATCTGTGATGTATGTTTATTTATCTCGATTGACTTTGATATGTGCATGTGCATTTCAAACTACGAATTAATATTTACTCATTTCTTCCACTTGTTGTAAAATCACATAAAGTATCTCATTCGAGATCCAGCTTCCTGAAAATTAAATATAGCACAGAGAGAGCATATCTTATAGATCTCTGACTGTCTATCATATGCAATAATAATGATATATAAAAACGGTGACGAAAGGCACGTTGAAAGCGCTTAGAATGACGTTCCATGCTTCCCCGTGAAGGTAGCTCATTCGTTATTTTTTTAGGTTGTATTTATTATACAATGATAATTTTCAGATAAGCTTTACAAACTTCTAATGATGTGAGATTTTTTTTTTTTTACCACCAAGCTCACGATCCAGCTCCGCAATGAATGGGTATTCCCCTTTCTGCTACCGAACATCACGCTCGAATTAACACTTTATTTGTAGGCCATAGAGGCCAGAGAGTCATGTTTCTTGTTTACAGTACACAGTAATTCAAACCAAGAATTGGCTCCCACCGAGCAGACGACATACAAATGTAGAAATGGAGTTGATTATCTTAGGCTGTGTTTATACTACACACTAAATACGAACACGGATTCACGTCCTTGAATGTGTTTACGCTAGCCGAGACGATCCTCCAAACGTCGGCGTTTATACAACACACCATTACAAGGGTCATGCGATAGCAGGATTTTTTCTTAGCCTAAAAACAAATCTACCACCTAAGCCTCATAAAATGAGTTCACTGATAAAAAGCATCACGCTGGTTTATATTAAAAGGGACTCTGACTCGTATCAGCCTCTATAAATATGGTAAGCCTATAAACAAAATGTAACACCATGTCACCGTCAGAGCATGGACCTATCAGAGAAATCCAGGGGTCGCGCCTGCGGGGGCGGGAGGAGAGCTTCCCCCTCCCACGTCGGGGAGAAAAACAACAATTCTTCGGGGAGGAAAATAATTACATGTATTTTCTACATATTAGTAGACTCTAAAATCGATTAAATAAGCTTTTGAAAATCCTAAATTGTAACAATTTTCGGAGGCTTCGCCCCCAGGACCACTTTCGAAACATTTTAAGCGACGCTCGACCACGCCCATTTTGCTTTCGTTGGGTAAATCTTCCCCTCCTCGGGGGAATCGTTTACTTTGCAATTTAAAATAAATTATGGCACACTAGGACGGATATAATAATAAATAATATTTATTTGGACTTACTTTTTTACATCAGTGGCACACTTTGTAAAACAAAGATGCGTCCAAAACACTAAACTAACAGAGAAATGAGTGACAAGATATTAAATTAAAAAGAACAATACGTAAAACCAATACAAAATTGCTTAAAATAATCACTTCTTTCTTCCCTCCCTCTCCTTCCCTAATAATTCATATTTTAGCCCTTACCACTAAAGAGAACTGTGCTAAACTTTATTCTTCTTTTTCTAAACCATTGGCCATAAAAAATTTCTTGTATTGACTAAGTTTTGGAAAAATGCAAAATAAATGGGTAGGTCTGTAGGATTTTTTGTTTTGTTTTGTTTTTTGTTTTGTTTTCTGTTTTTTAACCTGTAATGTGTTTATGCCTAAAAAGTAGAAAATACACAAAAATATAACAAAGACCATTTTAAAATCTATATTTAAGAGTAAAACGATGGCATAACAATATTGCATTGCCTCCGTCGCAAGAAAAAACCAATTTCAGCCTTTTTAGCTCATTAAAAAATATATTTTTTATTGTATTCAAAAAAAAGGGGGGAAAAATCTAAAATGACGACCCTTAATTTCGAACATTTTTGGTCGGCCGGGCGTGGCCAACACAATAATTTGTTTTATTTGGCCTTACTATGTACCCCCCACCCTTCCCTCTTCTCTCCCTGAACTATGTAGAAAAAATACAAAGATGTACCGTGCTAGAGCATGGAATTCAATTACATAACTCGCTGCGCGAAATTTCCATACTCTTTTGATATATCTTTTGTAAAAATTGTAATTTAGAAATTACGCGTATATTTTGTAGTGCTTTGCAGGCTATGAGAGGAAATGGCTAATATTCTCGTCTGAATTTAAATTGCATAGGCTACACTTTCCATTATTATTTG
>NW_022757845.1:485178-491676 GCF_011630105.1 Anneissia japonica
CACTCTATTTTTTATTTTATGCTTCAATTTTTTCCATTTTTCCCCAAAAATTTTAATCAACGTCTGTATGTAAAGCGTGACTGTTGGTATCAGCCTAGGACCCTAGGGACCTAGGCTTAGTAGGAGGGGCCTAGGTAGGACGAACTCATAGTCTGTAATTAGGCCTATAGTTTATCCCCTTTCTTTCTAGCCTTTGGACTGTACAAATCTACACTTTATTAAAGGGGGTACTAGCTGTTGTTGTTGTTGATAATATTATACTAACATCATGTAATACAAGAAGGTCACAGTTATGTTACACACGTACATCCCATAAATCCGTAAGATATCTCAGGCCTACCGTAGGTAAACATAGAAAGAGCAATAATAGTAAAACTCGAGCGTCACGACATTGCGAAGTGTCTGCTCTTGTTCCTCGTATCAAACTCAGCCGAGTCAATCCGAGATGGCGCGAGTGAAGTTTCATGCAAATGTTTCGTACGGAAAAAAAATCGCCGTCGGGGGAATCGTTTACTTTGCAATTTAAAATAAACTATGGCACGCCAGGACGGATATAATAATAAATAATATTTATTTGGACTTGGAAGATGCGTCCAAAACCCCTAAACTACAGAGAAATGAGTGACAATATATCAAATTAAAAAGAACAAATAATACGTAAAACCAACCCAAAACAGCTTAAAATAATCACTACTTCCCTCCCTCTCCTTCCCTAATAATTCATATTTTACCCCTTACCACTAAAGAGAACTGTGCTAAATTTTATCCTTCTTTTTCTATACCATTTGGCCATAAAAAAAAAAATTCATGTATTGACTAAGTTTTGGAAAAATGCAAAAAAATGCGTAGGTCTGTAGGAATTTTTTTGTTTGTTTTTGTTTTTTGTTTTTTAACCTGTAATGTGTTTATGCCTAAAAAGTAGAAGATACACAAAAATATAACAAAGACCATTTTAAAATGTATATTTAAGAGTAAAACGATGGCATAACAATGTTGCATTGCCTCCGTCGCAAGATAAACCCATTTCAGACTTTTAGCTCATTAAAAAAAATGTTTTTATTGTATTAAAAAAAAAGGGAAAAAAAATCTAAAATGCCGACCCTTAATTTCGAAAATTTTGAGTCGGCCGAGCGTGGCCAACACAATAATTTGTTTTATTTGGCCTTACTATGTACCGTACCCCTCTTCCCTCTTCTCTCCCTGAACTATGCAGAAAAAATACAAAGATGACCGTGCATGGAATGCAATAACATAACTCGCTGCGAAATTTCCAGGCTCTTTTGATATATCTTTTCTAAAAATTGTAATTTAGAAATTACGCGTATATTTTGTAGTGCTTGGCAGGCTATGAGAGGAAATGGCTAATATTCTCGTCTGAATTTATATTGCATAGGCTACATTTTCCATTATTATTTGTGGACCAACGAGTTGACATTTCTCTACCTATCTAGTTTATTTATGGGTAAATTTCCACAGAAAAAAATCGCATGAAACAGTACATGGAAATATAGAAAATTGAAAAAAAATAGAAACCTCAATCAAGAAACCCAATTGGGTCTGTGAACGAGGGACCGAAATGTATTAAAGTATACGAAAACAAGTTCAACGATTAAATGGAATTGAAGTAATTTGCAGAAAGAGTATACAAAATTGACGCAACAACCTAATTAAATAAGAAGATTCTAATAAAGAATAATAATTTTAACAAATAAGAAAACGGACAACAATTAATGTGCACATCAGGAAAAAAGTAGTAGTAATAAAGGTAATAAAAAAATTAAAAATATTAATAACAACAGTATTATAATAAAAAAATATTTCAATTTTATTGGCGTCAAAAAATAGCATCTAAATTTCACTAACCAAGCTGCAACTGGTTCTCTCTGAAACTGGAGTAGGCATGCCGTATTTTTTTTTTCAATAACTAGGCCTATTTATTTATTAATATATTTAGCACAACCTAAACAAATAAAATAAAATAGATTGAAAAGTACCAAGAAAACGCCATGAGCTGAGGGCCCAACAAGTGCAAATACAAGTTTTTTTAATCGAGATTTTCCATGTTTTAACGCGAACCACAATTTAAGCCAATGGACATTTCCGAAGTGTCAATCAAACTTAAACTCAGGCTCCAAGGGAACAGCTTTTGTTGATATGTTGTACAACTGATTTTTCTGAGCCACAAAAAGCATTGACGAAAAACTTCATCAATATCTACACGCGCTACTTTTTCAAACAGACGGGAAAGAACGTTCATCATCATAGAAAAAACAAACAACAAAACGTTACCCACATACACATACAGCGATGCACTAGATATGATTATGTTCATAAGTTCATATTGTACATTTATACGTACTTCCAGGTAAGACATTTGCTTTAGTTTGTTTTCTAAACATTAATTATTCTTCATTTCATATAAAGAGATCTTGAAAATCACTTAAGATCCGATTCGATTTCGAATTATGAAAAGTGTAGGCTGTGGCACCGTGACCTCTGACGACTATAGTGCCCAAAATTGTTTACAGAAACGTAATGCAATAATAGCATATTGACTACCATTGTATATTTTCAGAAAATATTTTAGCCGCTCCAAATTTCTTTCCTATTCTTCCTTCTTCCTTTAATCATTCACAATTTTGCGTTTTATTCATATTTTTCATAATTAAATACACTCACAAATATAGTCAGTTGTTTAGGCCTAGCCTAGGCTAGAACTCGGATATGCATATTACTATATTATTTAAATATACAATTTTAATAGATAAGATTAATTTAACATGGACATAGTAATTCATTAAACAATACATTAAATTTAAATGTAAATAGGCCTATAACGTGTACATAGTATCACTACTACAATAATAAAATTAATAATTTTATATAGCCGGAGTTAGTTTTGACCTAGGCTACTATGGCTAACGACAGGTACGCTTTCAATATAAAGGCTTTTTCTATGAATGGAATGACCTATACGAAACACGAACTCCTGTAGACCAAATCCAGTACCGTTACGATTTTAATTGTACGGGAAACATCCTCAAGATGAGATATAGAACTTTTAATATTTAAAAACTGTGGGAATATGGGCGTAATTAACCACCCATTTCACTTTGCTTTTAAACATTTTTAGGCAATAGAGGTCTTGCTGATGAAGAACTGGACGCGGTTGTAGAGTACGTAAAGTCGCATGAAACATTCATTCCTAGTGCTACAACTGGTTTATTAGGCCTACAGGGCCAGATAGTAGGCTATCGTTTTCAACTGGATGCGGACGGTAACAAAGCGGTATTCAATATGGTTTTTGATGGAGAACTTGATTTTACATCAGTGAGCGATGGAAATACTAATATTACTGAGATGCAAGCAACGGAGTTATTAAAGGTGAACGTCTGCATATAATTATAAACTAGTATATTGAAAGAAATTAACGGTCAAGACCCACCCGACACCTCTATATAAAATGTAACATCCCCATAGGGAGATGACTGGAAGTGGGAATATGTTTTAAAGCAGAATAAAATGCTGCTACCCAGACGATTTTGAATGTACTAGCAAACCTAGACTAGCCACAATTCTAATTTATTGATTTTTCGTAGCATGAGCACATTTCGGAAAGCGCCACCAGCGTCAGTTTATGTCGAAAACAAAGATCTTTGGTCGAAAAACTTTTTTGATGGGAATTTTAATGCCAGAAAAAGAATACCATGGAACGCCATGCAAATAAGTAATATGGAACGCCATTGGTGGCAAAATAGATTTATTTTTAAGTATTTTCACTGATTAATAATAATAATAATAATAGAGTTTCATATAGCGCACAAATTATTAAGACAAAGTTTAGGAACCGGAACCCAGTCTATAGTAAACCATTCCCATACGCGCAGCTAATGCACACGCGGAGTTTAGTGGTTTAGTCACTGCAACCAGCAGTTTGATTATGCTTAAATATAAAATAGGGTGACTGATTATAATAAATCAATTATTTTGAAGTTATTTCAGATCCTATAGAAAATAGAATCCTGGCGCCATTGTTACCTTTAAAAAATGCCTTCATCAGCTATGTGGTCTTTAAGCAGTGATTTCAGCAAATAATGGCTTCTTAAGTCGGCCTCTATTTTTTATGAGGGTCCTCGTATTTTAATTGCATAATATAATTAATATTATTATCATGAATTATTATCACCATCATAGTCAAACTTAATTATTATCAATGTTATTAAATTTTAATCACTAATTCTTTTCGAGACAGGAAAATTTAAAGCAAATAATTCGAAGCCTCGAAGGAGAGGTACCTTCCTTTTTAACGTATAATTTCAACGTTAAAAAGGGTTTAATAGATGCCGAGTTTGCACAGATTTTATCATCGACAGCAAAGGGGTTTCTTATTGAAGAAATCACACAATGGCAAAGAGTTTGCTTCGATATACGTACTGATAGTCTGTTGGAAGGTGGGTAATTACTTGATTTACTTGAATTGAATAATATGAATATTAATATTAACAATACAACGACAACGACGACGATGATAACGATGATACTGATGATGATCTAATAATAATGATGATGATATAAATGAAGATGATCAGGATGATTGTGTGCGAAAAAAGGCAGCGGTTGAGCACTAGGATATGCTTTATTTGAATTCCTGAATTCTTCAGGGTAAAATTTATTCTTCCACTTAATGAATTTCCACAGCTAACCACAACCGAAGTTTTGAAGATTGTCGTTGTATTTGTCCTTTTCCTTCACCCATCCCGGGCAATGTATCGAGTTACGATGCATGTGTGAACCGTAAGTTTTAAAAAAATATCGAAGCACAGCTAACAAGGACACGCATTCAGTCTGTAATTTCAAATTTCATCATCATATCAATGATAATCATTATTACCACCATAAGTAGGCCTACATTAAAAGACCACATGTCATTTGTCATGATATCATTATCGCCATTTAACATCAAAATAACTGTAATCATTATAAAATGCAAGAATCAATATTATCATGATAATTATAGTAATTCCTCGACTCTCCGAAGGAAAAGTGAAGCGTATTGCAGTAGCGCGCGCGCGCGTGTGTGTGTGTGTGTGCTGGGGTGTGTATGTCATGCTGTGTTTGTGTGCGTGGGTGTGTGTCCTTCCAAGCGCATAACTAAAAGTGCTTGACTACTTCACACATTGACGCTGTTACATGTATCTAGCTCCCTTTCAAATTTAGTGCTGATCGGAAGTAAATTCCAGATTTTAGAATATGTTATTTACGGTATCTTTCCGGCCACAACACAGACATTGCCAACTCGAGCAGATTGTTCGACCTGGTTTGGCTGGGCCGAGCCGACCGTGGGCCAGAGTAGGGCGTCTGTCAAATTCTAACATGCGGTCTGGAAGCGGCCCGGCCGGCGTCCAAACTCGCACGGCTGGTGGGCTTGCCACGCAATGCCTATGATGCTAGGTTTCGTTTGGCTAGGCGCCGCCGCGACGGACTTACTCGAGCGGATCGACCACGGGTCATTTTTTTGCAGTACACAGATATGGCTCAGACCTGGGCGAGGGTTTGTAATCTCAGATTATCTTGTTATTATATCAATCATTACAATAATAATTATAATTATAGCCGTAATCATTAACAATATAAACACCATGTACATAATAATGGTAATAATAGCAATATTAACAAAACCAACAATAACAATTAATAATAATAATAATAATAATAATAATAATATATTCGCACCACGTACTATTGTTAACATTATTATATTGTAATGTATTATCTTCTCTGTATTTTTAAAAATCCCTAATTAATGGTAACATGTCAACACTACCCTTTACCTATTTTTTTCATAGGCGTATTATTTCCATATGGACTCGATTTTAACGATGAAGTCGTACCAACTAACGATGATGGATCGTCCGGTATCATTGATCTTAAAAACACACTTTTCCCATACTATGATACATTTCATGAGTCTGTATTTGTGAGTTCCATTCATTATCATTTTTATCATCATCATGCATCATAATCATCATAGTTGATAATTATGAGTATCATTTTATTATTAATATCTTATTTTATTATACATACATATATATATAGGCCCATTTACTGAATGTTATACCATATACTATGCTGATGTTTATGTTTTTTTTCACATCATTTCTATATATATTTCTATTTACTTTATTATGATTATGATTTTTTAGGCTTTTCTTTTTTATATATTATTTTGCCATGCTTTGCTCTGACTTATTTTGTCCCACCCACCAGTGCTTTTTTAGGGAGTCAGGCTTCCTCCCTCCATTGTTCTATTGTTCCTTTGTTTTATTACCAGCTTTCTATTGGCTACTACGTTTTGTTCTGCTCACCTATTGGTGCATTCTGTTCTGTGGAACCATGTTTTGAGCCTTCCATATGCTATATATCTGTCTCTTATACACATCTAGATGTGTATAAGAGACAGGCTTAGTCCAGAGTATTACTAGTACTACTACAAATTAA
>NW_022757845.1:491789-494256 GCF_011630105.1 Anneissia japonica
ACAGCCCAGGGTCCTGGGTTCAATTCCTGTCAGTGTTGCAGGATTTTTTCTCACGACCAAAACAACTCCACTCCCTAAATCTAATAATTGAGACTTAGTTTGAAAGCATCGTGCGTGTATGTTTGTCTTGTGAAAGGGACTGTCACCTACAAAGCAGGACAGTGATATATTCTCTATTGACAATCCTTGAACATGTATTGTGTGCCTAAATAAATAATAAAAAAAATAAAATAATATAATGTCACTTATATTACCGATATTATTATTATTTCATATTTTATCATTTTTATTTATTATTATGGTTATTATGATTATTTTTTATTTAATATTATTATTATTATTATTATTATTATTATTATTAGTAGTAGTAGTAGTAGTAGTAGTAGTAGTAGTAGTAGTAGTAGTAGTAGTAGTAGTATAATCATTATTATTGCTACCATCATTATTTTTTTTCGCATTATTTAGTTACTGTAGTAGTTATTATACTGTTATATTAATTAATCCTTCACTATCGGTATATGCTTCCCTCTGTAAACCAGCTCTAATAATAACAGATGTCGAAATCATATCGTTTTAGGTGAACACAAATGGTGTTATATCATTCGATGGAGAAGTGAGTGCTTACACACCTGACCCGTTTCCTATGGACACTTGGCCGATGATTGCCCCATTTTGGGCAGATGTCGATACCAGAATTGGCGGGGCTGTATATTATAGAGAAATGACCAGAAAAGACGATGAGAAATTAGCTCAAAGCATCGATAGAATTGTAAGAGGAAACGATATAACTCGAGCAAACTTTGAACTGATTTGGATGTTTGTTGCTACCTGGGATCAAGTGGCGTTCTTCGGATACTCTCAACCGTCGAGTAGGATTGTAAGTCTTCTTACTGGTGTATTATGAAACTGCCCATGTTTACGTTTATCAGGGGGCCACTGTCATGAACGCCGCATCAAGCCCACCTGTGTTATAGCAGGCATGGGAAATGTTTCACTTGGTAGATTGTAAGAGAATAGTGGTGATGGATGGATAACACCTGAGAGTTTCTGGAAATTTCGTTTTTCTCACAGGATTTAATTTGTTTGGCAATAACTTTTAAAAACAAAAGCCTGCAAAATTGCGGCATCAGATTAATTCTGATGTGAGTTTGCGTCAGGAAAATATATTAGGAGTTATGTTTGCCATACTTGACATCGTACTGAATACTACAGTACGTTCACAAAAACTTGAGAAAAAAATTAGCAATTGATTCGGGTGGGAACGAACCCACGACCTACAGATAATTGGCCTGATGCCATAGCCACTAGACCACCGAGCTTCCGCTTAGTGACTAGTGTTGAATCCAATCCCCAAGTATCAGCGGGTGATGCAAGTGCTATTTCGATGTGTGAGTTTGCGTCAGAAAAATACCCGAAGTAATATTATGCCCTACATGACGTGTTATCGTACCGACATTCCCAAAAACGAAATATTTGTTGTTTTTTTATCATAGAATAACACGTTTCAAGCTTTGCTGGTGACGGATGGGAGATCCTCTTTCACTATTTTTAACTACGCCCACATACTTTGGACGACTGGAACTGCGACTGAAGGTGATCTTAACGGCCTTGGTGGTACACCGGCTCAGGTATTAACAAATAACTAACGTATTAACCATTTAGTGGCTTATCTGGCGAGGTGCAGGGTAGGGGACGGAGAAGAGAGGGGGATGGATCTCCAAAAATACTCTCGTACTCCCCGTCGTCCTCATTGAAACTTTCATCCCTCCTCCCATGGGACCCCTACTCCATTTCAAGAATCCAGATGCGGCGAAATGATAGTGTTTACATGATGATTTACAGAGCACGTATTCATTTTTGGCTCCTTGCTGTAAAGCAAGGAATTTTCAATCGTCCATGCACGTGCGCCTGCGACGCTGCGGCTGATGTCATAAAAATTCAGAATAACGTGTTGGTTATGAATTTATGCATACATGTGGTATTGGCATACATGTGTATTGCACATGAAATATTTTTGGATAAGTACTGAAGCAATACAGGAGATCTTTACTACACCCTTCCATTCATGACTCGATATAATCGAGCGTTATATGGTACAGTGGATTATAGAAGGTCTAAGGGTTAGAAGCTAGATCTTGCCTAATCAGGGGTGGCACCAGGATTTTCTATCGCTTTAGATTACTATTAAAGCCGCACTTCGCATTTTCCAACTCGTCGCTCATTTTTTTCCAAATCACAGGAAAGAAACTATGGAAACACATTTGTTCCTCGGGTATATGCCCACTACCGACTTGTACATCTAGTTTCACATTATGCATTTTCCTATGTAAAGAGTGGTATACTGATTTGAATGTGTAGGTCAGAATTAAGACAGCATTAAAAAGAATCTAAATAGCCTTTAAGGCTTTTAGCGTAAAAATTATGTTTATTGACAGTGGCATGTCTAGAGGGTGCACAGGGGTAGGGG
>NW_022757845.1:494447-506947 GCF_011630105.1 Anneissia japonica
TATATATATATAAACAAACGCTTAATAAATAATAATAATGGTAATAATAATAATGTGGTAAAAATATGATATAGAAAAATCGAAATAGAAATCAAGATTATAGCCTTTTATTGTAGTAAATTTGTTTTTGAAAATGTTTCTATATTTAATTCACGAACGTGCATTGGTATTTCACTCCATATTTAGGTGCCTATAGAGGTAATTGAAAATGTTTAAGTTGTGGCTGTCTTCGGCTGATATAGATTTTCTTTCGATTTTGCCTAGTTTAATGTGAATGCGTGATAAGTGTAAAATATCCATTTAAATGTTGAGGCGATTTTTCATAATAGAGTTTAAACATAAATAGATACATAATGTGTGTAACTTAGAGACATCTAGCAAACTCAATTTCTTAAATAAAAGAAGAGAGGTAAAATCATTGAATGTTATTGCTCTTACTGCCAATTTTTTTAGAGTAGTATAATAGGCTGTAAATAAGATGGGTAAGTGCTGCCCCAGACCTCTCTCTCCATCCAAAGAAGCAAAACTAGGTATACTACCCAGGGTCAGCGGTGGCACCAGAAATTTGCTGACAAGGGGTCCGACATGCCCGACGAAGGGGCTCCAAACCGAAGTGGCCAACTATAGCCTCGGCGATGAATAGGACTGGTAGGGTTCAAGGGAGAGGTTTTATGGATTAGTAAGTTCCGAATTGTGCTGTTGAACTGCAATAGGGATTAGCAATCAAAGTAACGTTATTTAGATATTCAAATTATTTTCTAAATTTTTGATCCGACGACATAGTCATGGCGTCGGACGACAGGGGTGTAAAGGCCTGTCTGACGGGGAGGGGGATGGCCTCCCCCGCAAAATATTAGGTTTTTTGGAGACACTCATGGGCTTGCATGGACTCCGTCGGCTTGTGGTAGACTTGGAACCCCTGCCATTGTCCATTTGATTCTGCTAAGAATTGCCCTGGCTGAATTTAATCCCAGACTGTAATGTATGCATATTAATGAAATTCTATTTCGTTTTCTGTTCTCAGTTTTGCAACATCAATATGGAGTGATCCATTTGACTTAAGTATTTTCACGGATTTGAATGTGCCGAAGTGGTGCTCGGCCTGGAGGAATATTGAGCGATTCAATGCTGTCCAGCTCGATTCATCAGAAGGTGAACTTTGTTGTCCATGCAACTTACAGAGTGCGTTGATTGATAGGGGGCGTTTCTCACCTAGCCCGCGCTGCTCGAACACGGTCCACGAATCATGCGTAGATGAAGTCAATATTGTCCACTGTGTTCGCAGCAGTACGCCAAGGTAACAACATGCAATGGAAAAATCACATATTCACTATGGTGTCAGTACTGTATGTGTATTTCTACCAAAAATAAGAATTTTAAAAATATTGAGTTTTCTTTAAAGGAAAGTTCTGGATCCGTTTCGGCTGTTTCCTTATTTCTTACATTTTTATACAAATAGTGTAATATTTCACCGAATGGCTGAATAGGAATATCCGCCCTCGCAGGTCTGGTTAATTATTAAGAATGCCACTTGTAGAGTCCGCCTCAACACACATCTAGGGACAAATTCCTACCCACCCCCACCCCACCAAAGAAATCACGCTCAAGTAGTTAGCACCTCACTTAATTACGAGAGTACCACTTCACTTTCACGCGCTCCCATAATCCTCCTCCATCGCATTTCAAGACTCCAAGATATGCCTGTCCGATACTATGTTTTTCGTAACCCAGACAATGTCCTAAATTCACATCTTTTAATGATCTCCCTTTTAGTTCTGAAGGTCATGGCCTAGAATGCTGTTACGACACCAATGGAGCCCTCACCAATATTGAAGACAACATACACGCTGGATATGCGCACCGGTACCATCACCTTGGCCGGGAACCATTTGACGAAATTGGCAGAGTTCCTTACTTGTCCCATTTCTTGCACGACATATTACCGTACCAAAGATGCTGCCAAGACCAAGCATCTTGCCTAGCAAATTTTATTCCGGCTCGACCGTCACATGACTGCTCTGGATACCAACCTCCTAGGCCAGGTGAGAAAAGGGTCAATTTGTTTAGGTTTTTTAAATGGCACATTTTCCTGTGGCTCTGGTGGTGGAACCTTAACATTAGTACCCAACATGCTCCGCCCCTTTTGTAAACAAATCGAAATAAACATGCGCAAAACCATATCTAGCACGTAAAATCCTGAAATTAACTTACTCCGCACCGCAAGATGAATAAATTATGACATCATCCGTTAACGTGCAGCGAAATCTATCTATTATCTCATTTGCAGTAAATTGTGTGTTTTTTTTTTGTTTTTTTTGCTCAACAGCTAGAATGAATGGTGATCCCCATATACAGACCCTGGATGGACTTGCGTACACCTTTAACGGTCATGGGGAGTACGTCCTGATGAATTCACTCGATGGAATGTTTATGATGCAAGGCCGAACAGAACCCCTACAGGAGGTTACAGGTAAATGACAGTTGATGTGTGTTTAATAAAAACTTGTGACATGACATCACATCATGAACATATATAGGTACAGCACTGCTATATATGGGCATACAATTTTTTTTCAAAGAAAATGTCAAAACCTGGACAGAGCGATAGTGTACGACGACTACGACGTCGTGGTCATTGTCGTTGCAAAATGTAGTTATATTTGATTTTTAAAAAAAATTGTTTTATCTATTTTGATTTTGTTGTTTGTTTTTTATCTTTGTAAATTCAAAATGAAATTCAGGCTGTGCTACTATTATTTCAATGCCTGTTTTGATACTGAGAGGTTTTTCTTTGTGAATATTTTTCTCCCAACCTCTCATCTTTACTGAATTAATTGCACATATTTTTGCGTTGGGTACTTCTCTATAGGTAATGTGACCAAAGCTACTCGGTTTACTGCGATCGCAGCTCAGTACAACAACGGAACCAACGTACACGTGAGCTTGAATGAAATACGTGGTCTGGCAGTGCACGTGACTGACAGTGACAACCGGTGGTCTCATATCAGATTTGATTTAACACCGATTTGGTATGACGAAGGTAATAATTATATGACTTTGTAATTTCAAGTTTTAAAATATTTTCTGTCGTTTATTTTAGTTGTCTTTGAAATAATGTACATTTGAATTGTTAGTTTTACATGATTTCATATAAACATTGTATTTTTGTATTTATGTTTTGTGTCTTTGAATTGGCCTATAATAGGAGAGTTCAGAAATCGCAAGCTGAACGTTGAACATGACAACTTTCAAGTGCCATGCATAATTATTTCTTTTTTAGTACATGAAAGTAACAGAATCTGCTTTTATGGCATACATTATTACGATTAAAAAAAACTGCTAAATCTGAGAAAAACTGTGACTATTCCCTGCCTACAGGTATCACTATATTCTATAGCGGGGAAACAAATGTGACAAGTGTGTCGGTGACAGTTGCGTTTGACTTCGGACTAGTTTTTATTGTTGAAGCTGCTAATGACATCATGTCCATCGTGGTTGTCGGTCCAGAAACAATGCGAGGAAACACCAGTGGGCTTCTTGGTAACTGGAATGACGACGTCGCCGATGATCTTCAGACACCAGATGGTGACTATATTCCGTCGAACTCAAGCATTCGTGATATCCACTACAATTTCGGCGAGAAATGTAAAATATTCTACTTTGTTTTTAAAATTGCAATTTCATGCAGAAAACATAATCCATAATTGTACTCCTAATTTTACATTAAACTTCATACACTACATACGAACATACGAACACACGTACGTACGTACGTACGTACATATATATATATATACACTATAGAATACAACATAATATCTCAAAATAAAAGCAGCAGATGTCACTATGTCAATTAATGATGGAAAAATTTCCTGTGCATATAACGGCTAAATAAATATTTGTGATTTTATAAAAACCATATTACCACGTTAAATGTTCAATGGCCGATTAAAGGTATTGGCTCCTAGTTTTTATGATCAAAATCAGGTGACATACAGAAAGGACATTCCAGGACAGAAAATGTGGCCGGTACAAAATTTACGAAGAATGCTCTGTGTTTAATTTTAGAATAAAGCCCTGTCCAGGCTATCAAATTTTTATTGTCGAGAACATACTGACATGCCTAAATATGGTCATGATGACATCACATCATGAATATGTATATAGCCATACACATTGACAAGCTTATGACTCAGAAAACCTGGAATATATGTTTCCTTTCTTTCCTTGAATATTGTATTGCAGGGAGAGTTGTTCCTGAGGATTCCGTGTTTTATTACGGTACCGGCACTGATTACGAAACATATTCTGACCCATATTTCGAACCGTGGTTTGAACTACCAAACAATATTGACCAAGCCGAAGTTTTTGCTGTCTGTGGAGACAATCTGGAATGCATTTATGATTTCCAAGCTACGGGCAATGAAGAGATAGCTAAAGTGACAAAACAAGAAGTCGAAATTTTTGAAGAAATTGTAGAAAGTGTTATACCAGGTTACTTTATATATTTTACAAACAAAACAATCAAAATCACTCAATAATGTGAAACATAAAATTTTCTGAAGATTCAAAACGCAAGCAGTTTTCTAATAAGTTTTAAACATTTCTCCAACAGTTGTGGTATGCGGTTTTATACCTACTCCTAGTAATGGCACTAAAAATGGTTCTGTATACACAGAGGGCGGTGTTCTAGTCTTTGACTGTAATGATGGTTATAGCATTTCTAATGGAGCATCTACTATTTATTGCACGCAAGAGGGATTCTGGTCAGACAGAGTGCCATCCTGCGTGAAAAACGGTACATTTTGCCTAAAGCACTATCAAATCATGAGCATATATAGGCACATAATGATTATATATGGGCATACAATAATTATTTAATACAGTAATTTGAACAGAGCTTAACATAACATTTGAAATGTTGATAGTTGTAAAAGGTGTGACTAGAGCAGTCACTCCATAGAGTGCATACCACCGCCAAAGAATACGCAGGCCGAATGGCGGTTGAACTGCAGCAGAAAATAATGGAATTTAGGCACATTTTTTCCATGAGTGCCGCAGCATAATCTCAAGGGAATAATGGAATTGCCCGTCATTTTAAAGCAATAATTTTCTTTTCTTTTTTTTAACAGAAGTTATGTGCAAGTTAATAGATGCCCCTCAAAATGGAGCTCTGTACGTTGAGGGCAGCATCATATATTTTAAATGTGACGATGGTTTCACATTGAACGGACAGTCTAAGATAAGCTGTACTGATGGAGAATGGTCTGACACTGTGCCCTCTTGTATCGAAGAAGGTAACATTGATGTTCATAATAACAGCTCTCCCTTTCATTAAACACCCTTCCAATTAAATAACACTTTTCAGGGGTTCCTAAATTTACAAATGTCTTTATCTTTATCATTCTAATTACAGACCAAAGCTGCTAAATACCATGGAAACCGTGGTCCTAAAAGTGGGCTTGAATAGGAGGGAAACCTGTACCAATGTTTGATTAGGTCAATTGTTTGGTTTCAATCTTGAATGTAAAGAAACTATGTGATTATCGCAATAAATTACATATTTCTACCTTTTCAGATAATTACTGGTATCTAATCTACATTGCCATCAGCATTTTAGGCGTAGCTTTATTGGTGATACTACTATTATGTTGTTGCTATTGTAGAAGGTTTGTCTGCCGAACATTGTCCGTTTTTTTTTTTTTTTTTTGGTTTCCATGCTGTCAAGCAATAGGAACCTTAGCAATCGTCCATGTATGTATGAGCGTCTGTACGTCTGTGACGCTGACATGATCAAAATTTGTCAAAAGTTTATAAACACAAACAAATTTCAAGCACCTGTTGGTTATGAATTTTTTTATAAATGTAGGATTGGTAATGTAATTGTGCCATATTGCTTGAAAACAAATGTTTGGATAAATATTTAAATAGAGGAGAACTTTATGACCCCAACCCCCCCCCCCTTTCTGTCCAAGGCTTATGGTACAGTGGGTTATTGAATGTTGATAGAAACTAGATCCAATTTCCTGGCCTCTTCAAATTAGACTCTATAGAATGTACCAAGAGAAGAAGTGGTTTGGCGCAGTGGGAAAGGTTTGGTTTCCCAACCTCGAGGTCGGGGTTCCAATCCTCTCGCTGTGCATTCTACTTGTGTCCTTTTGCAAGGCACTTTATCTGCATTTCTTCTCTCCACCCAGGAGTTTCAATGAGTGCCCGGGGGTAGTAATAGGCCAATTTATTTCTAGTCGAATGTTAATGTCACAGCGTGTAATCATGGAGGAGTTCCTCTATGGTGTAATACACACAGTAATGTTTGCATATTCGACAATAGAGGGCCCAGTATTATCTAAATTCAAATTTACATAAACTTTCCTTTTTACAACTTGAGAGATAATGAGACTTCTACATATATCCAATATTAGCATGCCTAACTGTATTACTTATAATTTCTTTTACATCCAAAAATAGGTCAGATGATGATGTTTTGCATAGCTCAAGACGCACAGCTGTTAAAAACGATTATGCATTCCACAAGTACGTAAAAAATCCTATTGAAATGAAATACTGAGTTTTATATTTCCTATATGTATATTATAATGCATTTTAAATTAGAATTAGACTTGCTTTAAATCTTGTTGAGAAATAAGCTTAATACATATTTTCGCAGTACCTTATTCCAGTTAGGCCATCTAATTTCAAATTTATTATTTTAGTTGCACAAGTCAGTGTTTAGGACACTTTGTTCTCAACATCTTTTAAAATCATCTATACAGAATTATACAATTGTATTTTTGAAAGTTGTTTTCCATAATTTTATGTTGTTTAAAATAAAACTATAATATTGTATTTTATTATGTTAATTTATTTATTTTAATGTAACATTTTTTTTTATGTTATTACATTATATGTAATTATATCATTTCAGTTAGTTTTTTACTAATGATGTATTGTTTTTGTTTCAGTTCTACCTATGAAAATAAGTTAGATGATGTTTGTAAACAGCCTAGTTACAAAAGCTGAACACACACATACCACGTATGTTTTTTTTTTATCAGTTGCCCAGTCTTTTTTCCCAGATTTTATGACAGTTTAACAGACATATAATTATATTTTATGTAATTATGTTATTATATCGTTTTTATGTAATTACATTTAATGTAATTATATATCTCAGTATTATATCATTTCAGTTAGTATTTTCACTAACAAAGTATTCTTTTTGTTTCAGTTCTATCTACACAAAACTAAAAACTAAATCCTTTCCGAGCCACTGGGGCCCATAGGGCTGGAGCTTATCCCAGTTCCTGTAGTGTGAAGCGGATGAGAGTTGTACTCCCCCTGGACGGGACACTAGTCTGTCGCTATCTACACAACCAGCCAATAAATAAAGCTAATGAAGTTCGACAACGCTTTTGTAATGCTGTCATCAGCTTGCATATATAATCATTACCGCTGCTATTGCTATATGTAAATAAGTTTGAGTGTAAACGTTATTAGTATTATGTTAATGAGGAAATACTGTACGTTAGAAAGCGCCAGTAATGGATACGTGAGCTAAGTGATCGGACGTGATGTCCGATTGTCTGTTAAATAACCTAGAGCTTTATTGGTTGTTAATCATGTACATGGAGGTTTGGCTGATAAATAACCAATGTGTAGAAATTACCTGTATATACAGTATTTTATTATTATATTTCAAATAAACATTTTGTTGAAAATTATATTTTTACATTTTACTTTTTTCTTTATTTTAAGTCAAAGAAAATAAAGTCAACTACACACAAAGATAGATTAAAAAATATAAATTTTATTTACTTATTTTTTGAAATCATTAATTACAATTAATCATAATTTTTAAAAATTATAAATTACTTTATTCTATATTTATTTAGCCTATCTTCCTTTGCCTGAGAAATTTCAGAAAAACATTGTTTTCCAATTATGCCCAGAGGGCAAACATACCACGATAGGATCAAAAAGAAATAAAGACTAAATTGAAATAGACAATACTTCAACGCCAAAAGCACTTAATCCAGTCATTCTACTGTATAACCACTTTAAGCCCGCTCTAGCTGGTATGAAATATTACATAATTCATGAATTATATAAAATAGAATTACAATTTTTATTGTATTGCCTCCAACTTCTATATATTTATGATTATGTAACATTAAATATGTAAATAATTGATTAGCATAAGAATTAAGGTTCACACAGTTATTAGACTCCATTTTTACCAACTCCTAATTACCATGACAACAGTAGTCAAGAATTTGTTTATACCTTGTTTAGCAAACCCACCACCTGCCAATAATGATGAATTCAAATAAAAATAACATTATTTTTGGCCAATTAGCCGTTGCCACAAGTTTTCCTTAATTTTTATTACGCCCTCCGTTGCCTTAAAATCTCAAAATAAAAAAGATATGTATATTTCTTTCAAATTATTATGAATTTAAAGTATTTAACCATCCCTTAACTACACTGTTTACATTCACTAAAATTATATTTTTATTTTATCCTCTATGTGTTTGTTTTTGGCAAAACTATTTGCTAGATAAGAAAACAAAATTTTATATTTATTTTTTTCCCGCAATGCTCTAACAATTTTTAAAAAAATAAGTTCGCGAAACAAGTTATAAAAAAGTTTCTCCAAAACTTAACCACTACCAACAATATGAGAACATGAGAAAATTCAATATTCTCCCTGGAGGTCATTTGGGAGGCTATAAAATCATCACACAAAAACTGATGATAAGCACAAGTCAATATGAGCCCCTAATGGCTCCTAAAACTGGACTGCCTAACTGGGGTCAGAGTTCAGAGCTGGTTGGAATGCAGCTTCAATTTTTCATTACTATAGCAATTGAAAACCGAAAGGTCCACTGATTAATCTAAGATAAGAAAGTATAATACATACTCCAAGTATTGAAATACACGCCATCGTGTTGGGATTCAATATTTCAACATTAATTATGTCATCATCAGGAATGATGATTGATGATGACATGTATTATACTTTCTTATAGCAATTTATTTGACCAAATACTGGCCTAAGATAGACTGCTGAATAAAAAGTAAATATTTAAGATTCCCTTAATTCATTTTGATTACAGAAAATAAAAATAAATTATGTTTAGTAAATTCTCTAATGTCTTGAAAATGTAGACCTTTTCTGATATGGGAATTTGGGGTGGGGGGAAGCTGGTGGTGAGTATGCACTAATCGAATGTATGCACTCCCTTTTCCCCCAGCTACAGGTCTCAATTTACTTAAACAATCAGTCTCATGAGGGTCCAAGATTTAAATATCAAGGTGCATATTTATTTTATTAGTAAGGCTATGCTTTCCGCATAAAGCCTGTTTTCTACTAAGCGAATTTATTTGCACGAATAATTATTTGTGTCGGTTCACGTGCATTCACATATCTATCGTAGTTTTTTCACTTCCGCAATATCAGTAGTTTGAACTGTTTCTACTTTTTTGTGAAGCGAAAAAAATGCGCAACAAATCAGAGCTCAGGAAGCAAACTGACACTTTCGATTTGTGCAAATAAATTTGGCTAGCGGAAAACAGGGTTTATTCTCTCTCCTCAAACGGTTGTATAATTGCTGATTACTGGATTATACACAATTTTGACCGGTTATTGCAGAGATAGGGACAGAAGAAACATTTCTACTGAATGTTTTGGGAGAGGAAGAATGCATCAACTCAGTTTTAATACCATATACAGTATAAAGTCAGGTGAATATCTTGTTACTTTAGCACAATACAATGTTGCACAAATATTGTTTGGGTTGCAGACTGTTAAAATGGCAAAGATTTTGCAACTACTATGGTACTTTGGCTCTTTGTGTTGACGTCCCCTCTGCTCTGGAATATAATATTATCTTCCATTCTCAATATAGCATCCATAGCTACTTTCAAAAGCGATCTGATGTTCTTTACATGCAATAATCTGCGTATAAAACACATGCGGAAACATGGTTTTTTGAGTATTTGTGTCAGATGCAGACACTCTGATTTTTGCATCTCCAAAATCAAGGTTTAGGTATAGTACACAGCAAATCCGGTTTTTTTTCACGACAATGAAAGTGCTAAGAATAAAAAAAATCAAACATGAAAGGTTACATAGTTTCCGAATATGCGTATTAGATTATGGCTTGCTTTTTCATTACATCATCTATATCATGTTTTATGATGTAAATAAGGAATGGGTTGAAGGAATAGCCGGTTTTTTTTTTGGTTTTTTTTGTGACAATGAAAGCGCTAAGAATTTTAAAAGAAATTGAACATGAAAGGTTACATTGTTTCCAAATATGCGTATTAAATTATGGCTTGCTTTTTCATTACATCATCTATATCATGTTTTATGATGTAAATAAGGAATGGGTTGAAGGGATAGGAGTTCACTTTGCTGCTGTGTCCGACTAGGCCTAAGCTGGCCTAGCTATGAAGAAAAAAAAATTGAGCAAGTAAGTTAACTTAGAAAAACATAATCATTTGCACTTCAATAACAATGTCAAGCAGCCACAGTGGTGGGAGCTACACCCACCACTGTGGTTGCTTGACACGACAAGACCCTTAGGGGTCATCCATCTAAAGGTTGGGCCGAAGCTTTCATATATGAAATTGGCCCTCATACTCAGAAAATTCTATATAGTAAATCTTGCATTTCATCAATTTTAAAATGTAAAACAACAAATACAAACCAAAGCAGAAAAATGTAGCAAGGACTATATATTATGATGCGGACTGTTTAAAGGGCTTGAAGCCTTTTCCTTTTTCTTCTTCAATCGTTCTTGATAAGGAATGAAGCGTTTATAACAGGCTAAATAGAGAGCTAGCATGGCCACCTCCATGCCTAGGAGGACACTAAATGCTGCACGGTTACCCTTACTGGAGTATATCTGGCTGACAAATATTGGACCTAGCGTACGGGCTAAGCTACCAGCAGCAGTCAGAATACCCATATATAAACCCTGAAATAACAATAATAATATAATAATAATAATAATATTAATAATAACAATAATAATTAAATTAATGTTAAAGTATCTAAAACTATTTCAAAATCTGAAGAAGTGATGAAAGTGCTTACAATGCTATCAACTGTGATCAATGAATTTATATTAGTAAACAGATACAATCCATAGATTCAATAATGAAAATTATTAAATGTTTTGGGATAGGAGAATAATGTTGGAGGTAGATTTTATGACATGTTTGACTTATAAAAATAATCATTTTGGGGTTAAATCTTCTTCATATCCACCAAACCCAAACTAGATGTTATGGTTCAGCCAATGCTGAACATAATATATGGCAGTGTCATTAGACGCAGCCAAGTCAATCTCATCACATATCTCTTGTAGCAGAGAACATATGAGAAGGTGTTTCATTGTTTATGAGGGTGGAGGTTGGGGGTAAATGCATTTTAAATTTAAAAATGTCATGAGATCCAGAGACTAATTCTTCTTTCCACATTCATCTTCCTTAATGGGAGAGAATTATAAAAAAAAACCTGATAATCAATTTCATGGCCTTACCTGTGGCTTTGGGCCAAGCATCTTAGAATAAATTATAAAGCTCAGTACTTGACAGGTAGGGTATCCAAAGGAGATGATGAATATAGCGAGTCCGTACTGCCATAGAGGGAGCACTTTCAGCGTGTCGCACCAGCTGTAGGCCCAAGAACATCCCAGCGTACCTGGAACTATTGTGTCATTATAATCAGAAACATTGAGAGCTGAAAGATAAAAAAGGAAAAAACTTCAATTAATAATCAATAAATACAATGTTTTATTTCTTTTTACTTTTTAATAGGTTAAAGCTGTAGCTAAAAGATAAATTTAGCAAAAATGGTGTTCAGCAGATATCTAATGATCTCGCACAGGGCCTAAATATATGTTAAAGTCTCATAATCAGGCTTAGGGAGTGGCACAGCTTTTAGTAATTAGAAAAAAAATATTGTTGTCGCAGGAGTTGGACCCTGAGATTGGAAGGAAAACTTCTCAACCACTAAGCAAATTAACTCCACTCCAAAAACAATTTAGCAACTTATTATACCATGCATTTACTTACCATAGTAAGGCCTGGGCATATAACCAGGTCCCCATGGCAACATAACAAAGATTCCAATGATAAGGAATATTATGCCAGCAAGCATGACTAAACGATCGCCAAATCTGAAGAGAAAAAATATTACAATAATTATGAAGTTATTACAATCTTCTGATTAATTTTTTTTATACTAATAAGCAAACTCATAGATTAATCAAAGGGGTAGCCTAACACTTTGACCTCAAAATTCAAAGGTTACATCAATGGATCTTAAACAGTTATACAATGATATAATCTTGGTAAACTACTTACTGTATTCAATATCAGGCATGCGGTACATACTTAAGTTATACTTATTGTTTAAGTTTTAAACAATAAAGTATTGTAAATATGTGTGTATATATATATATACATATATACACATATATACATATACA
>NW_022757845.1:507039-514475 GCF_011630105.1 Anneissia japonica
ATATATATAATAATAAATGATAATATAAATAAATACTATAATGTTCATTCACCTTTTACTAACTGGCTTTACTAAAGCAAATACGGTTACGGAGATAAAAGCGCTAACTGCTCCAATAATCCCATTATACAAAACTGCTTTCGGCCGACTCCAAGCATACATGTCCATAGTCATCGGAGTACCAATTCTACATAAAAAATAAAAAAAACAAACATATCAATTTTAGATCTCATGTTTTAAATTCTTTGTTTACTTCCCTCCAAATGTGAGTGACTCACCATTCATAGAATGTAGTTCAGAAAACACAAGTTTAGATTATTCATTTCTTTTAAAGTTAATTTATCTATACTTGCGTATAAGGCGACCCATGTATGAGACGACACTCAAATTTTGGAATATTGTTGTATGTCAAGCGTAAAAGACGACCCCCCTGTTTCATAGTCGGAATTTCTACTTTTTTCTGCTTTTTATGGTCCTGATACTGCTTCTAGCATGCTAAAAACGGATCTAAATTCGAGGCTAATCTTCCAAATACCTGTAATGGCCATTTTATGAGTTTTTAAATTTTCATCAGAATCTTATTTCCTTGTATTTAAAATTGCGCTCATTCATACCAACATTTAGTAGCTTCACTGGAATAGTAAATTTGCGAGTTACAGACCATCCACACATAAAACTAACATGATTTTAAAAAATAAAATTTTGCATGTCGTGAGTATAAAGACGACCAACAGTTTTGCGATCGTAATTAGCTATTTTAAGCCTTGTCTTATAAACGAGTATACATATTTCACTCTCATTATTAGCAAAAGTTGGTTTACCATTAAGAATATCCAAAATCCAAATTTTTACCTATTTATTATTTCTGTTATTTATAAGCGGGCATTTGCAAATTATATTTCTATGTAAAATGTTTTTTACAAATGACAATAAATATACTGAATACTATTCATTGTCATGGCACCAAGATTGCATTCTGCCGTGGATATCGGCGCTATACAAATCCTTGTTGATTGATTAATATTCACATTTTGATACTTACGTTTCATAGATTGAGAACACAAAGAGAACAACGAAGTAGATGATGTTGATGATGAAGACCATAAAGATATCAACACTTATTGAAATGCTCTCGTTAACTATCGCACCTGAAATATAAAATCCTTCATTTGTTATATCCTACTACCTATGAGTACACTCGGCATGTTACAGGGTGTAATATGTTACAGGATGTAGCATGTAAAAAGGTGTAACATGGTACAGGATCTAACATGGTACAGGGTCTAACATGGTACAGGGTCTAACATGTTACAGGGTTTAAAATGTTACAAGGTTTAACATGTTACAGGGTGTAACAAGTTACATGGTTTAACATGTAACAGCAAGACTTTTAACTGTCACCAGGATAGGATGCTGGCTGGTTTAAGCTGTCTAACTTTAATTAGCCTTATGTGTGGTATTGTTATGCTAATGAGCCAGATAAGCACAATGCTCAGAAAAACAAAACATTTTAGCCACACTGCGTTCGGCAAGGCGTACAGTCACGCCTAGCCGAGAATTACGGTACGGTAAAACAAAGCAAAATAAGGGTACTAATTTCACTTGGCACGCAAATCAATCATACTTACACACTTAAAAGCAAACTAATCTATCAATAAAATCACAGGCTAGTTAAGATATAAGGCAAGTATGTTCACAAATTTGATTTTAAATTGATATGATTTTGTTTTGTAGTATTACAATGAACATCCAGCCAGCTTCCTATCTTGGTAACAGTTAAAAGTCCTTGGTTACAGGGAGTAACACATTACAGGATGTTACTGTACATGGTGTATCATGATACAGGGTGTAACATGTTATATCCTGTAACATGTATACAAGGTGTAACATGTTACACACTAAAACATGTTACAGGGTGTAACTGAGTGTGCTGCTGCGAGTATTCTAGTACACCATGTAAGGATTTCGTAATCAAACCTGTACCTCTCTTGAATAAACGTAACCCCTTGTTTAGTTGTAGCATGAAACATGATTTTTTCGGCTAAGCGGCACTCAAAATAATTGCGTTGTGATGTTTAATCTAGAGTACATATTACCCAGCATGCCCTTATATTTTAAATTGCCCAAATAAGTACCGCACTAAAGCCTATAAAACTTCATACATACTACAGGGCTTACTGTTTCATTTACCTTATGTGTATTACCGACAGTAATTAAAAACCTGAAAATAGGCTACGTTCTTGAAAAGAACACATGCTTATTACTGACAGTGATTAAAAAACCGAAAAAAAAAAGGCTGTGTTCTCGAAAAGAACACATGCCTATGTTATATGAACACAAAAAGTAATTGCCAAAATGTTGAACACAAAAGCGGTTGTGATGACTATAGCAATGTTGTTGTTTACCTAATTGGAAAAATTGGTAGAATGGTCTGGCACCTTACCGTGTTGAGAGGATTCCAGGTCCTCATAAGGTGGTAGCTGATTGTAGTTTCCATTGATAGTTCCGTTATTAGCTAATGAGTGATTCATAACAAAACACATATCAAAACAATGTATTATGGGAAATGGATACATACAGAAAACACTGAGGATGCTAATTTATCACATCAACATGGATTTTAGAGCATTTGAAACTCATTTATGTTAATGGCACTCATACACATTATGTTACTACTGTATTTCTTAAAAAATAAATCATTTAAAAACTACAATTATTTTCTTTGTTCTGCAATATATATTCCATTTTTCTGATCAAGCAAAAATAAGTAATTATATATTAATTTACAAAAGTGGTACTTTAACAAGAAAGCCCAAAAGATTGAAATCGGCTTAAAACAAATTTGTGAGGTGTCATGAGGAAACGGGTTGAGCTGATATCAAGTACGAAATGATGGTTTGACCAAAGTGGGGTTATTTACATGATGGATTAGCAAATATTCTTAGTTGCTGTGGGTCTTAAGAAAATGCTGAATCATTTTGCCAAGACTGAACACAGAACACTAAGTTTTCAGGGTTGGCGCCCTAACCACCAAACCAACAAAGCGGCTGACTTACCTGTTGCATTATTTTCGAGTACATCATAAAGCTGTGGATTCTGAGTGAGAATATCAGCTGATAATTGAATGAATGAATGAAATGTGTCAATGACTTTAATAATAAAGTGATTATTATTAATAATTTATCAAATTATTAAAAAGGTGATGAGCAAATGCATGAATTGAAAAACATGTCAATTCTGCAATGGACCTTTCCGAAGTGTCAAATCAAGCATAGCTGACCAATCAGGATGTGTTTATGTTTATAACTGACCAATTAGAATATGTTTATGTTTATAACTGACCAATCAGAATGTGTTTGTTTATAACTGACCAATAAGAATATGCTTATGATTATAACTGACCAATCAGAATGTGTTTATGTTTATATCCAAGCGGCAGGGCTTAGCCGAATGGTCCATTGAAATTGGAATAACCATAGAACAAAGAATCAGTTTCTTTGCTCTATGGAATAACCTGGTACTGAAGTGATTGAGGATAGCTTTGATGACCTATGACTCATGGACTCTACCTTTACTTAAGCTTCCAATGTCATCTAACTCATTCACATTATGATCTACGTCTGTGATTAAAAAAAATTTAGTTTCTCTAATACAAGTAAAGTATTATCAAGTAAGATAAAACAAGAACAATATAACATAACAACAACAGTAACAACAACAATAACAAAAGAACAATAATAATGATAAAATATATAATTCAAAATGTCAAAGTTTTGGTACGTTTACAATGACCTTGGTTTGCGATACAAATACTCCAACCTGATGAAATTAAATCATATTATAATCTTCATTTTAATTATTGAATAAACATAAAACATATAACACTGAACACACAATTACTGTAGGTCTGAAAAAAAAAATCAAATCAGTTAACAGCTGCTTCCAGAAAGTTAAATGATACGTACTTGGTTTTGCTGGATCTGTGATTATATCTGGTATATCGTACTCCTTGAATGCAAGGATGATTAACAACAAATTTACAGCTGTCATAATTGCGTTCACAAAAGCTGGAACGGTGTACATGTTCAAATGCAGTGGGCCAGACGAAACACCGTTTTCTCCAATCGGTACAAATGCAGCCTGAAACACTAAAAAAAAAAAGAAAGTGATCTTACGTTCATCCACATCCAATAAAAAGTTAAGTTTCGAGACACCAATTAGCATCTTTCCTCAATCTATTAAAGCCATTAGGCAAAAAAAAAATGTGTTTTTAAAATGGCAAACCTCAATTTTGTACATTTTGTACACATGGCCAACATAATAACACAATAAATAATAATTTTTTACTTGGCCTTATTTAAACAGCTTACAAAACAATTTTTAAATAGTAGAACCCCAAAGTGCATATTTTTAGGTATTGATACTTTAAGAAAAACTTGATTGTTTCCTGTTTCTACACTTTAAAAGCTGAATAATTATGACTTTCCGATAACTATTACCAAAGAATATAAATAGAACAAGAGAACATACTCCTATATGTAAATACATCACTCCCCTAGTTGCAATGGAAATGGGCATCCTCTTTACGGAGCGGGCCAAATATGCATGAGTTCACAAGAAGTGTGCCCGCTTCGATGATATGGTGATAAAGAGAAATAAGGAAATCTACCACCCTCTACGAATGTATTTTATTATGTGGAGAACAGAAGTACAAATACACAAACCATGCGCTGGGCATTACTGGGAAATACATTAGTAGCGGGCATCCTACACTGGCTGCGTATGGTGTATCGTTTTTTTATGCTCTCAATGAGTGTAGTCAGCTCTCTTGTTGAATTTATACTTTATTACTTAAGAACTCCTTAAGTTTATGTTTTCTTCATTATACTAAAGCTGTGTTCCATTGGATTAATTTTGACCAAGATGAAAAGTATATAATAAATCTTAAAGATAGTCTGATAGCGCCCTCATATTTACCAGGTCCGAAGATAAAGCCAACTGCTTGAAAGCCACTGATCGCGGCCATTGCACCGGTCCTTTCCTGAAGACTTGTAGCAGTTGACACATACGACCTAGCTACAGCCGTATTACCTGATGAATAACAATACAAAAAAATGTATTCCTGACAAAACCAGATTTCTGAATGTAAAACATCTTTAAGAAAGACAATATTTTGTGATTTGTTTTTTGTTTTGTCTAATAAGTGTGATTTGCCCATACAGTAAAGTCCCCTAATTACGAACCTTCCATTTACGAACTCTTGATTTTATGAACAAAATTTGCGACGATGACGTTATTACGAACAATCGTTTTTAATTACAAAAACACTTTTTTTCTATTGGAAAATGGCCTTTAGGCCTACCTATCCCTGTACTTTGTAGCATGGTCTAGGCCTACCCCTTCACCACCTGAGATGCTGAAAATTCAAACTCTCTGAATTACGAATTTTCTCATTTACAAATCCTGTTCGTACAGACGGGTACATAATTGGGAGATGTTACTGTATATGGTTATGCTATCACATCATCATGCCCAAATATGGGCATAAAACATCATAATATATCAAAGTGTTCACCTGCACTGAAGCCAAGCAGAAGTCTAGCAATTAGCATGTATGTTGCATTGTGAGACTTGATCGCCATTAGGAAGGCATACAGGCAGTTGGAGCCTATGCTTAGGATCAATGAAAAAGCCACTGGTTCTCGCGCGCCTCTCAGGTTGCCCCAGACACCGCAGATCGGAGAGGACACGAGTTGCCCCAGGCTGAATGAAGCCACCACGAAGCCCAGGAAATTTTTGGTTGCATTTTCATCGATCTGTGAAATAAAAATTAGAAAATACTATAATAATATTCTCAATCAAAATAGCATTAACCATCAAACAGTCATTATATTAATTACGAAGTGTTAATCAAACTTAACAACCGACCAATCAGAACAGTGCCAGGAATACGCACGTATCCAACAAGCACACATGTTTGCGTATGTTTTAACACTGTCATCTTGAGGGACCTTACCAACAACATCCAAGGGATGGGGCTTAGTGCAAAGATTCATTGACCTATAGATGGGCTTTTGCTGGTGTTTAAGACGCTTTACTTATGACCAAAACAACGCAACTCCAAAAGCCGTATAATGAGTCTTAAGCAGAGCACTCACACTGTCACACGCCTACGGGTTGATGGCTGATGCGATTGTATGGAGAAAACAAAGCCATGATTATTAACAGATGATTTTTAACAATCAACAGATGGTGTCGCAAAGTCTAACGCTCACAAAAAACAGAGTTCCTTGGCCGAAGTTCGCACAACCGTTGTATGATGTATTGTGTGCCTTGCTTATGTACATTCATTCTTTATCATGCACATGGACATTTTACTGCACATGGAACCAATGACTCAAACATTTTAACCCACCAGCCAAAACACAGAGATCAAGGGATAGAATTGAAACGAGGACCAAAGACCACAGTCCAGCAGTCATGCAATTTAGCTAGACTGTGCTAAGTTCCTTTATTTTTTTATATACAGATCTCCCTCCAATTAAAGAGCACTTTAAAACTGGGGATTCTCCAGTCTTTAGCAGCTTTCGTCTTCATATAAAAATAATAAAGATAAAAGATATAATTTGTTAATTTGTGACCACAGAAAACTAAAAGTGGTCTTTAATTAAATGGTGTCTTAAATTAGAGGGATCTTTAATTAGAGAGAGTCAGTCCTGTATCATTTTATTATTAACAGAAAAACATCAGTCTCTTATTCTGTTGTCATCAAAAGTAAGTCAAGGAGAACCAGTGAACTTTTCTTCTTGTGGCTTTGTTTTGCAATATTTTAATTGTTTTGTATTGTCTACAATACAATACAGTAAAATGCTCGAATAAGCGCTTATAAAATTTTTGGAGCCTTCGGTGCGGCGCTTATAGAGAGCAGTAAAAAAAATATTAGCGTGGTACTTTCTATATCCGTTTCCATGTTACCTATCTCATGTATTCCCATAGTTTGGTAGGCCAATCACAGGTCCTACATCAATGTAAATAAATGTTATAAAGAAATGCTTGTGTCTTCACTGTGCTATTTATTCATTTTAACACTGTATACATTTATTAAAAAACCTGTTTCTCAAAGTGTTTCATTACACACTGGGTAATAATATATTCTCGATTGAGCGCTGCAGTGCTTATTTGAGAGCAGTGCTTAACGAAAAAAATTCAGTTTGGTGCAGAGCTTTTGAGCATTTACAGTTATTTCAAATTAATATGTTGTTGAATACCATAGATAGCGATTGATAAGTGTAGGTCTAAGCCAAGCTTACTTTACAGAGTTATCCAGTTATTGCAAGGGTTATCAATACATACAAATAATTCAAAATAAAACAGTTTAACAATTACATCTAGGGCATCATGTGATACTTTAATTTTTAACTTCAAGTATTCAGGGC
>NW_022757845.1:514481-521425 GCF_011630105.1 Anneissia japonica
CAGTGGCGGATTTAGAGGGGGGGGGGGGGGCGCACGCCACTATTATTTTGTGAAAAATAATTTTTGTAAATCGCTTATCAGAAGTTACCAAGCTAAATAGTAAAAATCAATCATTAACATCTTATTAATAAAGCTGGTGCTAGAGGTTTGAGGGAGATTATCCCCCTTGTAGATACCAAGGGTTCTTCCCTGAGACTCAGTTCGCACATTCACACCCCCTCTTTCTTGCGGGCTGGATCCGCCCCTGCAGGGCTCCCATGTCTCCCAGATTACAGTACCCTGGGGTCTCCAGAAAATTTGGTTCATCTCTTGGTCTCCCAGAAATTCCACATTTTCTCCCGGAAATTGAATTTCTATTGTGTTTCTCCAGGATTTTAACAGATTTTCAGAATTATGGCTTTTGCTAAGCCGAATTTTACCATTTTTATGCATTATTAAATCTGGCAGACATAAGATTTATTGAACATTCTACGTAATATGGTATTAACAGTGACCTAAACCTACAGTAGGCCTACCCTGTGTGTTTTTATATTGAACAAGGCGATAAATTTGTACACTCATGTCCTTTTACATGCGTTTTAGAAAGGTAAATGCGTTGCAAACCAATGCCTGTCCTGCACGACAAAATCTCGAGGATTTTGACATGCACAACTTGGGACCCCTGAGTATTGAAGTATTAAGGAAACCATTGAAATGGAAAACACTTAAATACAACTTGAATTGCTTTGTTTATATACATAAAATGGTTTACAATATGTCGGCTTCCTGTCTTGTAAATATATTTTAGTACTGTAGAAATAAATATATCTTTATAGCTAGCCATTCTAATTTTGTATTGCTTATTGAAATGTAGCTTATTTAGAAGCATTAAACCGGAACATCCTTTTATACTACTTTGTGCGGACTTCCAATATCCTAATTTTGTATTGCCTTTATATGAATATAAGTAATGTAGCTTATTAGGTATGCTGTAAAAAATATTTTTATAGCATGTAAACTTGAAACATAATTTTTATATTACTACATTTACTAATACTTTATTATATTTTAAAGTCAATCGTGATGTCATCACTGCAACTCCTAATGTTATTTTCCTGTCCCCTTTTTTGAATTATTTTCCATATATTGCATGGTTGGCTTGATGATTTTTAGGTTAGCGCGCAAAAGACTAATTCAACTCAAGTACATATTGTGCACCACGATGAATTCTAGGCTAGTGTTTTTACACTAGGACTACGACGCACACCTATTTATTTTATATTTTTAGAATTTAAATATTTGCTGTTTTAAATTTTATTATTAATTGATAGATTGGCTATTTTTATATACTTTTTATATATTTGTATTTAAGTGGGGCCCTGAACATCAGATTTATTCTGTAAGGGTCGCCCACTCAAAACATGGTTTTAAATAAATAAATAAATAAGAGAAGGCGGACACTCGCCCAATCACAGTTTGTTAAAAAGTGGTTGAAAAAAAATTACTTTCGTAAAACAAGGTTGATTAGAACCCCAATAAAGTTACTTCAAATTCAATATTACAGGTAAGTACGAAAAATTAAGAAATTCCTTGAATCAGTAGACACTAATAAACTAGAAATTGAACATTAATGAGATCCTAGGCCTACTTTAAAGACTCAGGGAACGAAATTGGGATTAGACAGGAAGCTGCCAAGGCCTAGATTGTAGCCTAGCCTAGATATGAAATCGTCACACGATTACCTGTCTGCACCTGTCAAAATTTGAAAAAGGGATTACCATATTCTCTAAAATGCTTTAAGAAAATGTTTATTTTTTTTAGGAACATCAATCAAAATAGCATTACAAGTTTTTAAAACACAATAAATATTAATTATCGTATCCGTACTAAGGTCTAACATTGCTAGCTTTGTTAGCACATAATACAGAAGCCTACCAGCTTACACACAGCACACAGAATACCGATCATTGCTTATTGTAACATTGTATTTGAATTCATGCATTGTCTCGAAGCAAACAACCATGCACAGCCTCAGGGGAGACAACCACACACTCATCTGGGCCTCCATGATTAAATAAAGTTGACCTGAGCTGACGATTTTTTTTCTTTGTATAACAACCTCAATGACAATGGTTTCGCATTCAGTTTCACATTGGATTGGTTTTGCATTCAGTTTCACATTGGATAAGTTCTTTCTATTTTACTGGTTCTTTATGTAATAATAAACATACTGTATTCCATAGGATTTTACAGTACTCACTGCTATCTAAGCATAATTATTTTAGCTACTCATTAAAGGACATATTTTATGACATAAACAAATATGTTATTGCTACAATATAGTAATTATGAGATACAAAATAATGAAGGAAAGAAAGCAAACACAAACATTATTCCAATTAACTACCGATTATAAGGACACATTTTATGACATAAACAAATATGTTATTATTACAATATAGTAATTATAAGATACAAAATAATGAAGGATAGAAAGCAAATGGAACATTATTCCAATTTGATTAAAACAACAGCCTTTGAAATTAGCGTTGAAATTTAGCAATGCCAGGGTACAGTAACTGCCGCGCTGGTCCAAGCTCACCACTGATTTTCCGGTGCCCTTTTCGTAGGCAAGACCAAGCTTATGAATGCACCATGAAACCAAAGTGAACAAAAATCATCCCCAATAACCCAAACAACAACAATCCAACAACTTCCCCAACAACTTGTGCATTGTCATTCGATCATGTGTTGCTCAATGATGGACTTCACAAATATTTGTTTGGATTTTAACATGACTAAAACAAATTTGAAATTGGATTTTCATACACAGCTTGCTCATGGAAACATTCACTACTGGCAGAAACCTGCTGAAACTCAAAATACAAAAACTGCTGACGACTACCGAGGCGTGTAAAATTTACCACGGCAACATTTTTGCCTAGGCCATTTCATCCCATATAATAGTTTATAAAAAAAGTTACGTTAATGGAATGGTTTTTAAATGAGGATAGTGAAAAAATATATTTCATATAAAATTAGTAGAAGTAAATGCATACAAGGATCCCTCTATTAAAGACCACTTTTGAGACTGGCATTTCCAAAGTCTTTACAGGATCTAAGGGTCGCCCACTCAAAACATGGTTTTAAATAAATAAATAAAGTGAATTTGAGACCACAGAAAAAAAAGGTCTTTAATTGGGGGGGGGGGGTTTATTAGAGGGAGACATGTTTTTAAAAATCTTTATTAAGTGTCTTTTTCAGATCTTAAACCCTGGCTAAACTGGTGGTAGCCACTGTGTGTGTGTGCTGAACCATGGAGACATCTCAGTCGCTGATGCTATTCCAATGGCTGCTCTCCTTGTTTTTCAGCTAGAGGGCTGAAATGCAAGTTACAATAGCACACCGTCTTTCGCATGAGAATTCTAAGCAGTCGGTCCCGCCTGCATTATGGCTCGTGTGCACGTTAAAGAATACAGTACACTATTCAGAAAAGGTAGGGGATTGTCTCCCAGTGTACTGCCCAATCACCACCAGAAGGAACCCACTGGAAATAAGTCTTCTTCAGACTTTCGTGGGATATCCTTGGTGTTTACATCAAAAGCCAGCCAGCCATCCATCCAAGCCTTTTACTGTAGCTCTGTGAAGATTATCAAACTTTCTTACACAAAAAAACTGTTGTATGCCCATATATATTGTAGTTATACAGTAATATATAGTAGTAATAGTAGTAGTAGTTGTAGTTGTAATTGTAGTTTTCACTTTGACTTACTGTACTAGTACTTAGGACATGGAGAAGTGATGGAATTCTCAACTTGTTTTTATATTTCTATCGATTTTTTAATACATTTTAACATTTTTATCAAATTTCAAAACACATTTTTAGACATTTTTTAAATTAATTTCTTTCCATGTTGGTATTTTATTTTAGTGTAACATTAAGTATTGTCTTCATTATCTTGTTTTAATTATTTTTAATAATATCTTATTGGTGTTTTAATCAGGTCCATACGGTAGATCAATTTTAGTATGCTCTGTCAATTTAACTATTGTACATTTACTTTCATTAAATATGTATCCTGAATAAATATGTTGAATAATAATAGTCATGATGTATCTATATATGGTCATGATGTGATGTCACCTTGACCATATATAGGCATGTCACATTTGTTTTGTCACGTAGATAGTATGGCCAGGGCTTTAGGCCTAGTATTGCGCTATTTCATGTATTAGTACCATATTTTTCAAGTTGGAGAGGCCACAACCCCCATTCCCCTCCCACCTCTCCCACAGATTAGTCCAAAAAGCGGAAAAAGAAAGCCTCACCTTTGTCAAGTACGGCCACACTGACGGCATCACCATCGAAAATCCCAGAGAGCTCAAAAACATTGTCAGATACATAATGTGTATGGAACGCCATCTTTTTACGTTTTCTTTATCACTCAGAAACTGCTTCTCTTGTCCAGCAGAACTGAAAAAAATAAAATGAATATAAAGGTTTATGCGTATATTGCTATATTGTCACTATGGACCTGTTTTTAACTGGGAAGAAAAAATTGATTAAAAATCGCTTTAAAAAAAATTAAAAAAAAAAAAAAATCGCTTTTTTTTTATCGCTGTAGAAACGGAAACAGTTCGAAAAAATGTGATTAAAAAAAGCAATTAAAAACACATAATGGATAGCGTGTTTGAATGGCAAATAAATGATTTTCGCTGGATTTAGCTGCAACACGTAGCGATTATTATCAGGTGAAATGTGACCTCCTGGTCAAATCACTCAAATCTGGCTACAGTGTATGTACAATTTTGTTCATGTCCTAGGCCTAGAAACTAAAACATCAACAAACATGTATGTGGAACGACAAAATTACTTGTTTTGTAATTATTTTGTCGGGGGATATTAGGTCTTCTGGGCCTACAGGGGTACTGTTGTCCTTGTTTGTTGTGCCAACGAGCACAGCCGAAAGCATTCGCCTTTGCCATTGCACACCGTATCCTTCTCCTCCTCGTCATGACTGGAATAGTTGGTGAGAAAGAAACTATACAGTTTGAGAAATAAATGTGTTGTATAAACAAAATCGTGACGTAATATCCACCTCAAAAACCGATTTTCGTAAAAGCAAAAATGCATTTGCAACGCGGAGAGGCTGTCTTGTGTTGTGTTGCTGGCAGTACATATAACTGGGAGCGCCCTTTGAACATATACCAACCCATGCAAAGCGGACACTGGCACAGTCGATAAACAGTGCTGTCACAGTGCCGTCGACGAGCTTACTCGTCCTCTAATACAGCCAATATTATTAGACACATCATTGATATATGACTAGATGAAATTTCAAAAAATTATGTTTGTACATGTAAACAACTTGTTTTGGCACACAGGAAGGAACTATGTTTAAAAAAAAAGGTCTGGCAGTCAATGTGTTAATTCTATTCAGAAATTCAATACCAAAGCATTGTTCAAAGTGCACACTCACTAAATAAGTGGGTCAGTCAGTCAGTCAGTGCTGTACCATACAGTAAGGTATGCTCTAAATAGAAACCATTAATCCCTATCTAAGGTCAAGTATATTATTGTTATATCCTGGTTCAATTGACAGGATTTCAATCCCTGGAAATTCAATCACTATAGGTATGAGACAAAAAAATCCAACATTAGTTACAGTAAATTTGTTTTGCTAAAGAATTTGTTTATACCTTGATTCAAAAACCCACTGTCCATCCAGTAATGTTAAAGAATGAAATGAAATGTTTAAGAATGAAAATAAATATGTTCAACTATTAGTTACTGTATACCTGCTGACATAAAAAACAAACATGCAAATATTTCAGAATACAGAAAAACCCCTATTAAGGGGACACCTTCTTGACATGAAGTGTCCCCTAAGAATAGGGTGTTGACTTTTTTTCATATGAAGCTTAATCTTCAATACGTACCATATTATTCAAGGGCGTCACAACAGTATTATATTGATTAAAACCCTTTCAGTCCCATAAGCGTTTTAAGCGCTCTCTAATTATCGTCAGTAATCAATTAATTAATTAACAAAATTTAATTTAAAAAAAAGTATGTGCAGTAATGTGTGCATGTATTTTCATTAAATATTCGAGAAAATATCAAAAATTTTTATAAAAAAATGTTTCTTGGTGCTTTTTTAATTAACTTGAATGATTAGAGTAATTAAAAATATGAAATATGATCGTTATTTTTGTAATATGATACCCTTGAACGGGAAGGCGCTGTCGTCAACACTGATGAATAAAATCGTCTAAAAATACACTTTTTTTCAAAAAGTAACAAATCTGACACTTTCCTATAATATAAATATATATTCAATATACATACTGTACCAGTTTTGGTTATTATATCCTCATATTTCCACGTAAAATTAATTTTTTTTGTGGCTGAAAAAAAATCGTGGCTATCAACTTCGTCAGCGGCATCTTGGTTGTTTACAAAAATGAAAACGAACCCTGACATGACCGTTGAACTTTCGAACTTTTTGGTTTCCCTGTGACATGCGCAATCATGACGTTGAGATCCATCATGTCAAGAGCTCGAAAAAGACACCTTGATCGCCTATATTATCGTAATTTTTCATATTTTTTATAATTTTTTTTTTTATACAAACCGGATTTTTGAAAGATTATAGGTGCGTTTTCCCACGTCTTTGTATGCGCGCTAGGCGAATAATTGATTTATGGATTTTACGTCGCGGGGTAAGTTAGGCTTTTTCAGGCTACGGTGCGTAGTGCAGTGAAGGTGACTGGACCGGCTCGTAGGCCTAGGGGAATTGGCTTAGGGCCCCCTTGAGGTGAAATTTTATATTATTTTTTATCTTCCGAAGTTTTTGATCAAAAATTACAAATTTAGTTTTATTTTGTAAAGGAATAATTTGTGCTGATTTGAAGATGCATTTATTTATTCTGACTGTTGAATTAGTATTTTTAATCTTTTTTTT
>NW_022757845.1:521465-553569 GCF_011630105.1 Anneissia japonica
TTTTTTTTTTCTATTTTAAAAATTTCACAACACTATATAACCACTTATTTAGGAAAAACATTTTATTATCTTTCAATTCTTATCAAAGGAATTTGTATTACTCTAACAGAAAACATTATATTTAATTATTTTTATGTCACTAAAAAAATAAAAAAAATAAAAAAAAGTTGGGAATGGATGGGTTAAAGTATCAATGGTTATTTATTTACTTATTTTTTTTATATATTCTTATTTATTTATTTATTTATTTTGGTATGTATATTTGTGTACGTTTATTCATTTTTGTTCTATATTTTGTTGAGGTCGAACATGACAAATGGATTTTTATTTCTTCTTGTTTTGACCTTTAATATGGTCTTTTATTCTTATTCCATACTGTCAATTTCTACAATGTTACCATAATTGAAATAAACTGTGCAGAAAAACTTGAAAATTGAATAAAGGTGTACCAAAGGAGGGGGGGGGGGTTTATTGTATTTTAAACAGAAATATTTCTATCATAAAAACATATAAACATAAAACACATTTAAATATAATAAAATAAATAGCATACATACTGTAAATAGGTCTATCAGAATTTAAAAATTCAAACTTGCTCTTACCTACTTTACATAAAATTATACATCAGTTATCACAGTACATACTATAAAAATGTTTTTAAAAAATTACCAAAATTATTTTATAAAGATCAGTTATTAATGAAAATAAAAAACAAACAAAAGCAAAAAAAAAAAAAAAAAAAAAAAAAAAAAAAAAAAAATTCAGATTGAGTATATGGATTTAGGTAATATTGTTTTAAATTTTGTTATAGTACTGAAAAGGATTAACAAACAGCAAGAAGAGAAATAAAAAAACCAATAAAGTGGTGATAATATTTGCCAGTTAAGGAAGTCCCTGGTATTAAATGAACAGGAAATAATCATGTGCTACTCTACAACAGTAGGAGTTGAGCTTTAGCCCTTGTTATCAAGTAAGTTGTCTGCAACGTTGAGAATTTGATCACTTTAAATTATCATCGGCAAGGATAGTCCTTACTAAACACTGTCATGTGATGAGATATCAATTCTATATCAGATGACCTTATTACATAACCAACAAGTCTGCCAATGTAAATATTAACAATCACTTAATGGCATCACATAAGTAGCTGTCTCTTATACACATCTAGATGTGTATAAGAGACAGATATAACAATTTTACACAACCTTGGCATTACCTTACAGACGCGTGTGAATGCTTTTTATCTCGGTAGGAATAACTTGGGAGATCGCTCGGTTACAATTTGTTACTTTTTGTTAAATTTAACTTCACGTGTGAATCAGGTATTAGGCTAAGAGGCAACTATAGCAAATGTTACCTCCATGTCTTTGCCAAAACATTCTGGGATTTACAACAGACAAGACTTAATTAAAGGCCTTTTATAGTGATATAAATAATAATATATTATAATTGGTTAATTAATTAATAATAGGCCTAGTATTAACTATACATTGCTATTATGCACTTGCCAATTGTAGTCCCGGCCCCCCAGACCCGGGCCTAGCGGGGACTTAGCTGGGGTTGTAATTTCCAAAATGGTTACATGCATGTGAAAGTCCCGGCCACCTCCCGGCAATGCGGGGCATCGTTTTAACGTACATCCCCGGCTAAGCCCTGCCAATTACTGATAGTCCCGGTAAAATTCCTCGCTAATAAATGATTGGATGATGAGATTTACTTGAATCGAGGAGATGACCTTGCTTGATAGAAGCACTACACATGCATATCACTAAGCAGATTTTATTGATTGATTGATTTAACTGATTGATAGAATTTAATTATTCAATATTAAAACAAAAATTAGGCCTAATAAGATAATGATTCCATGTACTAGAAACGGATTTCCTTGCCTTGACTCATGTACTGGCGTATTTTTGACGCAATCTAGGTCATTCACGGTTCACAAATTTTCATGCAACACACTCACACGCTCCGCCACCTCGGTCCTCAGCGTTGTGTGGTTGGAGGTTCAAAATTTATTATTTAATTTATACCGTGATTATATAAAAAATGAAACCATGATGGTAGGCCTAAAGTATCGGTAGGCGATTTTTTTAATTACCAACACACAGTAATTGCTGCTGAATGAATGCCTAGGCCCCCTAGGCCTACACATCCGAAACTGCAGCCTTGCTGCAGCTAACACGTAAAATTCTTCCTTCTATTACATCTACAGCCTACAGGTAAATTTTAGGTACGTCCCGGCACTACGGGGTCACAACTATGTCTGTACATCCTGGGGGCCGGCCCGGGTTAAGTCCCGGCTAGTGCCCCGCTATGCCCTGGGTTCGGAGGGGAGGGGGTGGCGGGACTACTATTGACAAGTGCATTAACATAGGCCGAGCTATTTATGTACAGGCCTAAGAATTTAGTAAGACCGTAATTGCTCTTTCTTTAGTCTAGGCCTAGCCTAATTGACGACAGAATAAAAGGGCCAAAATACGATAATGGTCCGTGTTGTCGAACGACGAAGGGGCGACTTTCATGCTCCCCAAAAAACAAACCAAAAGCTGATACCGTCTACAGTGGTCCATGTCTATTATGGTCTATTCTAAGACTAGGCCTACGTTGTGGAGTCGATTAGCTCTGCATAGCCTCTAGTATAACTACTACAGTACTAGCATAGGCCCAGACATAGATAAATAGGACTACTAGGCCTAGGCCTAGCCTCCTAGCCTAGCTAGCTAGAAAGGCCACAAGCGAAGGCAAGGAGGGTAGGCTATTACTAGAAGAGAACAATTTTAAAAAAAACCAAAAAAACATAGATCTTATTGCTGGATTTAATTACTTACTTCGATACACCGGAAAGGAGCTTGGTTTTTTCATCTGCCTCTTTCATTATGCCTAAAGTTAGAAACTGTTTTCACGAGCTCACTCAGCAATCTCCTTCGTCCGTGTACACCTTTCTCCCTTCACTTCACTTGTTCATTTTGTTTTGGCCGTCAAAATCCAGCAGGGCACTATAGAGGGCGGCCAAGCATAAATTAGCCATAGAGCTATTAAACAATTATATTTATTATATCTCTATGAAATTAGCCGAATTAGCTCATTCAGATAGAAATATCTCTTAATTTTATGATTTTAATTTTCAAAACACAATAAATTTTGCTGTTCTTCAGCAGAACACCATAAGTCACCCAAAACGATATTTCATTAAGGAGTAGTGAATATGTAATTGTTACAATTTAATGTTCAAATTTAATCATGTTTGTGACAATTTAAATTAATGAAATGAATTGCCAATTTATAATTATTTATGTATATGTTATTCATGTTCATATTAACTTTCATCTAAAAATAATTTTAAAAATACAGTATATATAAATGGAAAGGAAATTTTTTTTAGTGTATACAGAAGACAATGACTTACACAAACTAAATCTCAAGGCTTCACGTGTGGAATTGTTTTGGTGGTCAGATAAACATCCTCGAATCAGGCTTAAGAAAGTATAATATATACTTCCAAGTATTGATTCAATATTTCGACATTAATTATGTCATCATCAGGAATGAAAAAGTCTTCATTTCTTTTTTTTAAAATTATAACAATTCAGCCAATATGGCTGCATTTATTTTCTTTGAACTTTTTGAATAAATATTACTAAGATATAAAATAATTTTCAAGTCGATCCTATTTTACATGCCAAATTGTTGTGTTTTTCCATTAACAATTGTTAGGTCAATGGTATTTTAGATTTGATTGACTTAGGCCAACTGTATACTGACGTATAAAAATTGAGAACAGGATCCTGAGATTTGAAAGGGAAGCGTCTTGGAATTTTATCTTTAATGATAAAATCCAATGATATATTTTGATATTATGAACCGCTGCTTTGGTAACCACTTTCAACGTGCTGTAAAACTTCTGATCATAAATAAAAAAATATTAACATCAATAGTTTTTTTAAATTCAAACTTTACTTGATTTTGTTGAATCAGATTGAAAATTAACACCACACGTTAAATTAGTTTAGTATCAATATGCAAAAACAGTCTTGGCAACTGTTCAATCTCAGATTATTAAATCTTATTTGACAAAAAAACTGTTGTATGCCCATAATTAGGTAGCTTTCGATTGCATGAAGACGGTAGGACGTAGAACGTAATGGCGTCACCAAAAGTCATCTGCGCATTGGAGAACGTTAAGGTCACCTCGTCGAGTAGATTCTGGAACGCAATTTGGCCAAATCTACATACGCAGAGAACGTAGGACGCCAGTCACGCATGAGTAATTCCGTTCTAGCTTCGCGTTGTCGCACAAATCGAAAGATCCCTGTTATATAATCTGATGATTTATCTATATACAGTAATGACGACGACCATATTTAGGTATGTCGCTTTTGTCAAATATAATTTCATGGTCTGGGCATGGGTTTACTGTATGTTTTGTAGTCTATAGCATTACAATGCATTGCATTAACATGACTGGCTGCAAGCCAAATGGCTAATAACTATCAGAGTTTATCTGTCAGACTCAACAATGTTTGATCAAATTCTGTCGGATGGAATAAACTCAACAATGTTTGATCCAGGGAACAGTTAAATTATTAAATTAAACTGATCCCTGGTTTGATCACATTTTTTCTGATGTAAAATTGTTGTATGCCCATATATAGTAATGATGTGCTATATATGGTCATGATGTGATGTCACTTGATAGCCTGGACAAGGTTTAATCCTATATCCAGACTACAACAGCGGTGGCACCAGAAATTTGCCGATAAGGGGTCTGACATGTCTGACTGAGTCCAAGCAAAGGGGTCGACGAAGCATCGGTCGACGTCCCAGAATAAAAACTCCCTTGTAGGGTTCATAAGGACAGTTTTTATGGCTTATGGTCCAAAATGTGCTTTTAGACCACAATACAGTAATAGGGAAAACGTTATATAGATAGGCAAATTACTATCTTTATTAATTTTTGATCCGACGACCTAGTCTTGCGTCGGACGACAGGGAGGTCCAGGCCTGACTGACGGATGGATAAATGCCCACCATGCCTCCCGGTGGAGGTGCAACACTGCAGTACAAAAAACTTTTGCATGCCTATGGCCATAAAAAATACAGTCATGTGTAAGACAACTATGGAAGGCCATTAGTTATCTTTGATTATGTGCAAACACTATTATGTGCAATCGTCATGACGTTATGTGGTATGGTCATGACATTTTGTGGCTTGGTCATGATGTTATGTACTTTGGTCATGATGATGAAGTCAAACCATATAACATCATGACCAAACCACATAATCTATGTCACATACATCCATATATGGGTATGATGTAGACTTGCCACAAGTCTCTAATTATTGATTTTTCATGGTATTCTGATTTCGGAGAGCGCCACCAGTGTTGGTATATACTGAGAAACTTTTTAGGTTGTTGAATTTGGGTGCAAATTAGACTAAACCTGGGAAAAGTATACGCCAAGCAAGTAAGTAATATGGAACCTCATTGGTGCAAAAATCGTTTTTTTTTTTCATGCTTTTTCACTAATTACGACAAAGTTTAGGAACTGGAACCCAATCTAGGGTATGACGATATCATAATGACAGAAATATGTTTACATAAAACTTTAAAATTTGAATAGAGCTTTATTACTGTAACATCTGATCAAATAATTTGCTTAATCTGTCTGTCAGATAAAATCTCTACATAAGCTAATACTCTGTGCACACTATCAAACAGTTGTATGCCCATTTATATTGATGATGTACCTATATATGGTCATTTTGTGATGTCATCATGACCATATTTAGTCATGTCACATGTTGTTTAATCAAATTTATGTTTAATATATATAGAATTGGGTATTAAAGTGAAAGAAACACATTCAATTATGGCACATTTAACTGCAATTAATTTCTGTTATTCACAAAGTCCATTGTCCTGATATTCATCAGTAAAGTCTTTTCTATATAAACATTTTCTGTACAATTGTTCTATCTTCAACAAAGTTTCATTATGGTTTAGAGTCTGCAAATTTATAGAGGGTTTCATTGACCTGCTGGCCATTCATATTTCCAAGGTCAGCACAAGTCTCCTTACCAAAGTCTGTGAATAAAAAAAGAAGAAATTATTATTATTATTATACATTATTATACCAAAATTCATGATTCTTTCATACTACTTCTTTTGTATATTTTTGTTTGCACAACACAATTTCACTTGATTTTTTTTAAGTACACTGGAGTATGGGGTACACTGTATTTTTAAAGTGACGATAACCATTTTTATTATTTAATTGTAAGCCTACTAAACATCATTTAGACTAAATGTTGATGATATTGTATATCAATTATTATGAAAGGAGAGTCTGCAACTAGACTATCCTGATTTACTTACCATATCTTGCATACATTTTTGGTTGAATTCCACTACATTCTCTTACACGAATAGGGAAAGATGGATTTTGTTTTTTTAGATCAACATAATATTTTTCAACCCAATCTCTGAAAAAAAAATAATATAAATAATTAAAATACTGATTGAATTGTTCATATTTATAATAAAAACTTTCCTAATTACCACCATCTCTCATGACTTGATTATAGAAATCGAATTATCAAATTAAATTAAGTATCCATTACATGTTTGTATACCTAAGCCTCTAGGCCTAGGCCTCTTCTCAAGCTCTTGGTCCTGGCAGGGGAAATGGTTATTTCCCGTGAACGGTCCAAAAACTTACGTACGGCGGTAGCTTAGTCTTAGCGATCACCGCCTACTCTAGACAGATTGGCTAAATATTTTATTCTACGGTTAACATATAAACGGCATTTTTTCAACTATGCTTGCAAAAGAATTAATAAATTTTCTTTACCTTACACCTTGACTAGAAGGAGATCGTTGACATAAATGAATGCGAATTTCTTTCAGATATTGCGGCAGCTTTCGCACTGCGGAGGAAGCCATTTTGTAATGACAAAAAGTAGTACACAAAGTATAAACAAAGTTAACGGTACAACACGATTTATAACAATTTTCGGCGTACCTGGATCTGCAACTTTCATGAATCATGCCTGCTCGATTTATCGGTTTCAAAACGTTTAAAATTTGCAAATACGGCAACAAATGATGACATAAAATTACTTTATTCACTGATTTACAAAGCTTTTAAAGGAGAAAAATATTTGATTTCTTCTACCAAATTTGTTTAGTCCCTGGATAGGATAAGCCACTCCATTGTTTACAACCCTCCTAAAGTTACCCATCGTTCTTGCCACTACCGATAATATTTAAGATGGCGTCCAACGGCAGCTTAACTGATTTATTATGAAAGTTGAAATTCATCATATTTTCAGGAATCTGGTAGTATCTTTCATTGTGAGGATTAACTATTATTAAGCGGGTAAGTTAAATTGACGATTTGTATTTATTTTTAAGAATGATCAAGGGCAGTTTCCAGGTGTGAAAAATGGCGAGCGTCGTTGGCAACACACACACAATCGATACTGAGGTGTACCGACACTCGGGGCTTTTCCAGACTGTAAACAGAAAAGAAAATGTTCTGATCGCCATTGATAAATGATGGCATATATCAAAACTTCACTACCACTCTAGGCCCTTCCCTAGCTACTACCGCTGGGCAGCAGGGGAATGAAGCACACACTCACAGGCGGGAGATCACCACACTAGTGGTCAGGGAGCAATCTCAATTAGGCCTACGTTCAGAATCCTACTACTTAACTACTAGGCCCCTAGTACTCTAGAGTCTCATCCACTAACAAATTTAGAATTAGATGGACGATTCCAAAATGATAGGGCCTAATTTGTACAAAAATAAACCCTGAAAACCATTTTTTTTCCTTGTTTTCTTTATTCTTTAGAAAGGCCCTACAAAAACAAACAACACCAGTGCCGGCATATGAATAATTTTGTGATGTAAACAAACTATTGCTATTCTGGCTAAGGTCAATAGCTATGCTAGAAAGAAACCAGGAATCTACATAATAACTTACATCATATAATATACTTAATATTCTCAACTATATACTTGAGTAATTGGACTTTATTAAATGTTAAAATATTATTGATCATGGAGTACAGTACTGTGTGTATACATGAAATACCTATTCTCAAGATTATATAGCCTTATAGGCCTATAGTTTATTTTTTCGTAAGCATCCAACTAATTCAAATTCAAATTAATTTATTCATCAATCAATCAAATAGACAGAAATGACATGAATACAGATGTTCCAACCCCTTGACCTTAAAAAATCGGGAAATGGGAGAACTTGCGGGTGAAGGGCGCCACCATTTAGTGAAAAGCGCCCTCAACATCGAAATATTCTGATAGCGTTAACGTCTTTCAGGCTATAACTTCTATTGGGTTTTTCATTCATGTGCATTGTAATTGCATCTACAGTATTTTACAGTGGGAATCCCATGTTTTTTTTACGAGCCGTACGTTAAAAATGTGATGGTTGTACTACAATGTAGGCCTAGTTTCTGAAATTCGGGAGACTGGGAGATAACATGTAAATTCGGGAGACTCCCGATTCGAATATGAAAAGGACTACCAAAAATCAAATCAAATCAAAATCAGTATTGTTTGCATTTTAATTTTAACGCTAAAAATATTGAATATATTCTTGAAACCTAACAAATTTAAATCAAAGTATGGATCGAGATCCTTGGCTGTTGCTGCTCCTGCTCTTTGGAATGACTGTCCTTTCATTTGTAAAGAGAAATCTATTTATGCCTTAAAAAAACAACTGAAGTGCCGCATGTTCTTTGAGAATTGTGCTGTGCTCTGAGACTTTATTGTATAAGAATACTTGTTTATTATTGTTGTTATTATTGGACTATATTAAAAGTTTAAATGTTTAAAATCATGAAGTACATAAAATATAAAATTCTCAACACATGGTTTATTTTTCAGAAGCATCCATATGGTGTATGAATTATTCCTAATTAAAAAGTTAATCATTGTTGTTTGTGTGTTTACTTTTAACTTTAAATATATTATAACAAAAGTTTAAATGTTAATCATGTACATTCTCAACATTCTATACAGTTTTATATTTCAGAATCATCCATATGGTAGGTACTAAATATATAAATATTACAAATATTATAAATGTTTTTAAATAAATATTTATAAGTATTTATAAATAAATATATATTATAGTACTGTATTCATACAATATTACCCTTCTCATTATTCCTAATTAAAAACATAAATCAGTATTGTTTACATGTTTACTTTTAACTCAAAATATATTTGGCTATAATAAAAGTTTGAGTATGTTATTCTTAAATTATAAATACTTTTCTCAACACTACAGTAGTTTTCCAGAATCATAGTGTATCATAAAGTATTATGTAATCATGACCTATTTTTTTTTATTCTTGATAAAATTTTATTTAAATCAGTATTCATGATTATTTTTAACTAGTAAATAATAAGGATGTCCAGGTAGTTATGATGGTGGGTGGAGCCACCCATCCTTGAAGTTTTCCACCCAGTCTAAATCTAATTTCATGGCCCTCCACCACCTACCTTTATTAACCTGCTTGGCCATCCTTAAAACCCACTCTTATTTATTAGAGTTTACCAAATGTTATCACACACCCACCCACCCTTTAAATGTCTACCACCCATCCTTTGTTTTCCATAGATACAATCCTGAAATAATTAGACTATAATAAAAACATTTATCTTACCCCAGCGGTTGAAGGACATTTGTTAACTCTGTTTGCATTTCATTCAACATTATGTAATGATCACCAACATTCAGTAAGCTAAAACTTAAAAATTTTACTTCCTCGTGATTCTTGCAAGACCTATAAATCACTTATTACTTTACAGTGCAACTCTTTGCACTCTAATAAAAAATGCAAACATAGATGTTACTGCTGTATACATTGGAAGTTGTTCAAGCATCATAAAAGAAATCAGTAGGCCTATGTTGTAATACCAACATATTGGTATCTGTTATTGGTACTATATCAACAGTTTCACTTTCAGAACCATTCATGTGGTATGATGCAGGACAACATTGTTAGCAAATACGTATCTCGGTATCTGAACTAATACAGTATTGTTTAAGTACAGTGAATATAGGATCAGTTTCACTTTTAGAACCATTAATCATTTCATTATTACTAATGTTTGTTTTTTTAAATTGTAGAAATTCCCTCAGAATTGGTTGCATGCTTATTACTCGGGGACGGTCCGAGGGGGCGGGTTGGTAGGGCCTGTGCCCATCCATTGGGAAGGCTTGGCCCTAGATCCGTTGTGCAATAGTTAAATCTGTCGAGAAAAATGAAACATTGTAATATACAAACCATTTCAGCCTTTGATTGCTGTTTGTAATTTTATATGTTTTTTTCTAATACAGGAATAAATAAGTGGTGGGGCTGAGGTGGGTAAGAAGTCTGGGCTCTCATACGTGGCTTCCACTCCAAGTATATTGAATTTCCGGTAGAATATAATAGAACATTTTTCTTACCCATGTACTTGACGACAGCTTGGCAACTCTCTTTTTCTTTTCTCAGACATTATATGATGACCACTACGTAGCTTTCAGCTAAATCCTGCTGTTTTATGAATTTGGTGAGGCCTAGGTCATAAATTACATTACATTACAGATTTGATAGCGCCCTTAGAATGAAAACTTATTGAAGCAGATTATACTTGCAATATATTTTCATATTTGATTTTAAGTACCATAAAAATCGATACAATTTGCTGCATTATAACAGATCTAGTTTGAATAATTGCATATAATACAATTGTTTTATTACATAAACAAGGTGTTTTAAATAAAACTATTGTTTGCAATTATTTAGACTAGACAATTTTTATGCATGTAGGTATTGGTTAGGCTACTGCTCAATATGTAAAAGAAAAAAAAATTCTCTCTCTGATTGAACATAATGTGAAATGATGAAAACAAATTTCCTGTTGATTCTGATTGTGTAGAGATTCTTACTGTAAAACCTTGAATTGCAGCCCTGGGCTTCTTTTTTTTTTTTTTGCAAACTTTGGATGGGCTTCCTTTCAAGATGGGCTTCTTTTCGAGTTTTCTTTTGCAAAAGTAAAGAGGGAGGCTTCTTTTCAAAATGAATGCTGTAAATTTTGTGAATTTGTGCTATAAAACAATAAATAAGGTCACTGTAACATCAATCTACAGTACATCATGAAATGTATTTAAATGACATTAAACCACCTAAACTACTGTATAAACCAAGCTTGTTTTTATTATATTTTGTTTTCTAAAATTCATGTACAGTGTTTGTACTGTACTATCTCAAAAAGAAGCCTATGCTATCTTGAAACAAAGCCTATGGACTTCTTTTCGAGAAGGGCTTCTTCTCAATCCTACTTTTGCAAACTAAAGAGGAGGCTTCAATTCGAGATGGGCTTTATCTCGAGATTAAGCCCACTGAGCTTCAATTTGAGGTTTTACGGTATATCTTGTTTTTTTATAGATGAAAAATGGATAGGTATGTTAAGAAAAAAAAAATCGGCGAGGGTTCGTTTGGCAAGGCGCTCTTAGTGCAATCAAAGACTGATGGAAAAGAGTATGTGATTAAGGAAATAAGTATATCAAAGGTACAGTATTTGCACAAAATTTTACTCTGTATGCTACTCTATGTAAACAAGTAATATTTACAATTGCCTTTCCTGTACCCAATAAACATCTGATAAAGTTAAATGTCATCACATATTCATACAATGACGTTTGCACTTTGCCCCAAGTACCTACTGTATTCAATATTAAGGAGCTTTTAATTCCACGACGACGGTAGGACGTAGAATGTAATGACGTCACTAAAAGTCATCTACTCATACAAGAATGTTAAGGTCACCTCGTCGAGCAGATTCTGGAATGCAACATCTACATATGCAGAGAACGTAGGACGCCAGGTGGGATGGTCACGCATGACTGATTCCGTTCTAGCGTCGCGTCGTCGCACAAATCGAAAAACGCCCTAAGTTAAGTCCTGTCGAGGCTATCAAATTTTGTTTGACATACAGACATGTGACATGCTTAAATATGGTAATGATGGCATCACATCATGACTATTATATAATCACATAATAAATATATATTTGCATACAACAGTTTTTGTTAAAGTTTTCCCTATGGTTGGTGATAAACAAGTATCTTATAATTACAAGTTTTACGTTCTCTGTGATTTCTGCCAATTCTGTAATAACGCAGTATATGGCGCCCTCTAGCAAAAGTGATTACATGTCAACTTTAAAATCAGAGATCGTTAACTAAATATAGCGCATCTGCGTGCAAATTCCATAACAGCCATGGTAACAACTAGGACACCCTCTTTCAAAAATTACTTTTTATGTTTCTTTTTACTGAACATCGGCGCATCAATGTGTAATGCGTGTAATCGCTGAGAGTGCTAACTTGTTTTTATAAGATATTTGGTGAAAAAATTATTGTCCTTATTGAGGGCGCCACAGCCTTGATTTGAAAGAAGACACAACCTTGATTGAGGTAGGAGTCTCTCTTCTTGTTTTGGAAGAGAAGTCATGTGGATAAATATAATTTTTGTTTTATTTTGATTTCTTCAGATGAAGAGAAAGGAAAGGGAAGAATCTAAAAAAGAAGTTGCAGTCTTGAAACAAATGAAGCACCCAAACATAGTCTCTTATCAAGAATCTTTTGAAGGTAAAAACTTTCTAGATTGATCTTTCTTAATATTTAGATGTCTAGATTTAATGATTAGAGTAGATTCATCACTCCAATGTCGTGCGATGCAATTCTATGGAGAACGCAGTTGACGATCCGTTCAGAATGCCACCGACAATCAGTCTTCTAGCACTCCCTCATAGGGAGCAGAGTTGAATTTGTCTCACGACGGTCGCACAACCATTGTATGGCGCAGTGTGTGCTGCCCGGCTTTGATAGATTTTATGATGCCATGGGTCATCGATCAGTACTACTGTTGTGCCCAAGGTAACCGGACCATTTTTCATGACCATTCCATCCAAAGACTACTAACCATACCGCAAACACGACACATTTATTTTTTTTTTTCAGAAGTGGGAAATCTTTATATTGTGATGGATTACTGTGATGGTGGTAAGTAATCTAAAAGAAAGGGTAAAAATTACTTCACCTCAAAAGTAGTTAATTCCCTTATTTTTGAGAAATGTCTTTTAAGAAAGGAAGAGAGAACATTAACATTTTAATGATTTTTAATAATAATAACAATTTTTCTTATTATTATTATTATTATTATTTTGGTATATTTTTTAATGTTAATAAATTTTAATAATAATATTAATTAATATTAATATTAATTATTAAATATTATTATAAATAATATTAATATATTTTAAATTTCTTTTATAATCTTGGTATATTTTTAGGTGATCTATATAAAGCAATCAATTCTCAGCGAGGAATCTTGTTTACTGAGGACAAAGTGCTGGACTGGTTTGTGCAGATCTGCCTCGCCCTCAAGCATGTACACGATCGCAAGATCTTGCACCGAGACCTCAAATCACAGGTAATGCTCTGTCCACTATGGATGGTGTTGTCATATTACACCCAAATATGGGCATATCACAGTTATTTGTCATATAAAATTTGATAATGTGGACAAATCTAAAGCTTATCATTATCATTTTTTTTTTTTACAAGAAACTGTTGTATGCCCATATATAGTCATGATGTGCCTATATATGGTCATGATGTGATGTCATCATGACCATATTCAAGCATGTCATATGGTTTTGTCACATAAACTGTGGGTGAAGGGCACACTAATCCTTTAAACTTGTTATATAATTTAGCCTTTATGTATTATTCATTCTTATTGTTACTTAACAATTTTCATTACAGAATATATTTTTGACAAGAAAGGGAATTATAAAGCTAGGTGATTTTGGAATTGCACGTGTTTTAAACAGGTGAGTTTGCATATCAGAATATGAGGTAGAGCATCTTGGTAGGCAGTTTTTTAAAATTATGATATGTTTTATGAGATCAAGCCCTACAATGTTCTAGGTTTCACAGAAGGAAATGGTCACCTGAGTTTTGTTTGTGCGATAATGTGATGCTATGATATATTCACTACACAACATGGATTTTGATTTGGCCCAAACCATGTCTTGAATTCAGACAAAAACAAAAATATACCTTTGTATGTGCAACTAACTTGATGTTACATCACTACATCCTAGATATTAGGTATGACATCACAACATCTTGCCATCCTTGTGTCAATTGAAAGTTTCTTACCAGCTAAGAGTATTTGACAATTATTGATTCGCAGGGGGAAGTTAAATACCGAAATGCTGTGTAGTAATTTGCGTATGTCCACTACCTTATACAATATATAAACCTTGAAAACTTATTGTATCTTTACAGTACTATGGAGCTAGCCAGAACCTGTATAGGAACACCGTACTACCTGTCACCTGAGATCTGTGAGAACCGGCCATACAATAACAAGAGTGATGTTTGGGCTCTCGGCTGTGTCCTATATGAACTTTGTACCCTGAAACATGCAGTAAGAAAAAATTCTCTACAATTAATAATGAACAGCGATGGTATTGTGAACAAAATTCAAGTTATTGACTATTAAAATACTGTACTTAAAACTGAATAAGCAATGATGTTAAGTAAGTATTTACATTCTCTGTGAGAATATACTGTACTTATTAATTGTCACTGAATATGTATTCTACTTACTTATCACGTATTAAATTACTTACTTCCAAATAAGTTCTGCACTCATTGTTCGCAATATAAGTATTGTACTTATTACTTTGTCACTGAATAATTATTCTACTTACTTCCAAATAAGTTCTGCACTCATAGTTTGCAATATAAGTATTGTACTTATTACTTTGTCACTGAATAAGTATTGTATACTGTACTTAGTAATTGCCAGTAAGTACTGTACTGATCACAGAGTAATTATTGTACTTATAACTATTACTGTGGATTTTGTTTCTTATCCCTTTTGAAGTTTGAGGCTGGCAATATGAAAAACCTTGTACTGAAGATTATACGTGGATCCTATCCACCGGTGTCCCCACGATATTCATACGAACTCAGGAACTTGATCGCCTTGCTATTTAAACGTAATCCCAGGTGGGTACACGATATTAATACTATATATTGTAATGCTAACCACCTGTATGCAAATTAGGCTATGCATGAATTCCACCAATCAGGAAGCAGTATTGTCTACAGTATGCAGTTAGTATTCAAAAAGGAAATTAATTTGAGAACATTTCTATTCTTTCATACAGAGATCGGCCATCGATCAACACGATATTAAAAAAACCGTTAATTCAAAAAAGAATTCAGAGTTTTCTCACTGAAACAGTAAGTAAATATTCTAATTTCATAAAAATTTTTTAATTTTTTTTTTTTTTTTTTTACACATTTAAGACTGCCAAGCTTTTTTCTTGGTTTTGTCTCATATACCAAGGCATAAAGGGTGCCACTATAATAATAATAATAATCATTCCCATCAACTGTAATGAAACACAAACCTTCAGGACTAGAGTTAACATTCTGGCAATCACTGCCAGCATGTTTATGTGCAATATGAAAGTAGTGTTTAGACAGACGTGGACATTAACTCGCGTCATTCAAACACTGAGTGAACCCTGTCGGATGTGAACTTGTGTTCCTTGCAGCGAACATGTAAAAAAACAAACAAACATCATCTATATATAACTACTATATGTAAAATCTGGTTTATTATATCTACAGCAAGTGTCTGTTGAGTTTAGCCATACAATCCTCCACAGGAAGCGGCCTGGTGCTCCATCTGTTGGTGGCGGTAGACCGGTCATGGCTCCTCGTAAGTCCTAAGAGCAGTAAATGTCGTTTAAAAAAAACAAATTCTTCATTAGCAATACAGAATATAACAGTATTATAAAAATAAATTTATAAATAATAATAATAATAATAATAATAATAATAGTTCATTAATAGTTCATTCTTATATAGATGTCATTTTAAATTAATGAAAGACAATAATATACATCTTCAGTATTCAGTGATATAAACCTTTTATGCTAACTTATCATTTAACATTTCACATCACATCTGATCTTCATGCCATGTGGCACATAAGGTTATTATACTCTGATGGTAAGAGGATAACAGGAAGTTTTTGATTGAAACAACAACATGATATATTCACTCATCCTGTACTCTTCTGTGTTCTCTGCTCAGTTTATTACTGAAACAAATAATAATACAAGCATTAAATAATAGCAAGCATGTTTATAATTACTATTACAGTATTAGAGAGTTTTCATCAGATCTAATACATAGTAGAATAAATTAGAAAGTTTGAGTTGTTTTTTGTTTTGTTTTTAACTTTGATGGTAGCTGTACGTAAGCCCGTTCAACCTGTAAGGATCAGTAACCCCTCTGCTAAGTATGGTGTCTCAGTAGCAGCTAAGAAGCCACCATCAGCTGGAGCAAAGTGAGTCCCATCACTTCTAAACTCAACCTTTGACCTCCCTTTTACAGTAAAACGTCCATTTTACGTACTCTTTGGTACCAAGGGGTGTTCGTAAATTGAAAAATTTGGAAACTAGATCGGGTGTCAGTTTCCAATACCTAGGCCTAGCTATCCCCTGCCATTGAGCGCCGATAGGCTGACGGCACCGTGGCCATGCCTAGCACGAACCAACAGTGCAGCAGCGTGGTTTATCACGATAGAACCTAACTGAATTTACCTTCGATAAATACCAAATTATTTTAATAGCTGGCATTCTTCAACTTAACAGAATATTATTTTAACTCTTATTCAAACATTTGTATGTTTTATTTCCCTTTCTGTCGTGTTCTTTCTAGTTGTTTACATGCATTTCACGATGTCAATAAGTTGCTGACCCCAACACTCTTGTTTGTCATTGTAAACATGTGTGCTCAATCCGATGACACTTGCATTGGTAGTTCGTTGTTCTGGTTAGGTTTATTACATTAATATAGTGATTATTATACCATAAATAGAAGAAAAGATTGAACTATTTATTAATAAATAAATACAACAAACTTTATTTTATTTTTAAAAATATCCATTGTCACTTTTTTTGGTAATAATTGGTCGATGAAGACCATTTGAAAAATTGAATATTCGTAAAATCGAGGTTCGTAAAATTGACGTTTTACTGTATATCAATATTCATCCTCTTTCATTATAATTTTGAAGCTAACAGTCACTATCATTATTTCGTGGTGAATTACAGCAGTTTGGTTATTCTTTCCTCAGGCGGGTTCCAGGTAATAAAATAATGAACAATAAGGTATGTATTGCGCATTTTTACAGTGTATGATTTTTATTAGTGTAGCATATTAGCCGCATAAGGAGCTGCATTATAGTGCTTTGGTGTCTTGCACACTGGATCCATAGGCTGTATTTGACCAAGGATAAGCCTAGGGGGTTGCTTACAAAATACACTGATAATTAGGGTGGACGTATGCTCGGATAACACCCAATAATGGACATTTTTTTAAAGTGTCAATCAAAGTTAACAACTGACCAATCAGAACAGGCCTAGGAATATGGCGGGCGTGTCCTACAAATGTACTTTCACATGTGTGAGCCCGCTTATACAGAAAATGAAAAATACCACAAGCGGATGGGTTAAAAATGTGTTTTATTCTGAATGGCCAGTCAATCTTGCAATGTACGCAAAAACAAAGACCAGAAACAAAGAACACATTGAGATACAAATACATGTGTTGCCCCACAAATGAATGTGTTTGCATACATTTTACGCTGTTGTTTTGTGGGGATCTTGGCAACAATATCCGAGGGTGGGGCTTAGTGGTAAAGTCCGTAAAATACTAGGTAGGCTGTGATTTTACTTTACTGAATTAATTTGATTTTTTTAGGATTTTGAGAAAAAGAAGCAAGAATTAATAGCTAAAGAAAGGGAGAGAAGAAACCAAGTAAGTCAATTCCAGACATCACCAAAGAGAAGAGAATGTAGTGTAATTAATATGCTGTTTGATGGTTATTCATTGTGCTGTGTGTGGTCATTCAAATATTCATTGTTTCATGACTGACCAATAATCATTGTGTGGTATTATGAGAGAGCTTTGTGGCTAGTAATACTGATATGGATATTGATGTACTTTGGGACTATGTAAAAATAATATGATTGAGTGCAATATTTGAAAGAGAATAAGTATATACAAACATAATTTTATTATAAATATAATATAATTCTAATTATCATCATATAATAATTATGTAATACTCCATTGAATGCTATATAAGTGTTTAACTATGGATGACAGGGGTTGCCCAGGCCAAGTGGCACTGCCTGTGATTTCTCAATGAACGTTCGCACTAACCTCAGCCACACCATGATAGTGGTGGTAGTGAGCAAAATTTTAAGAATTTACATCTGGAAACGGCGCAACATACTGTAAAATTGCTCTTATTAAGCAGCGTTTCCTGATGTCAAGATTAGTTTCTTCCCAGTGGTTGTCCAGCATTCCCCGATGGGGGTTCTGTGCTACTGGCCTAGGCACTAGAATCACTCATGACGTGCAGTGTTTGTTTGAATGGTGTAATGTTATTATTTTTCGCACACGTGTTTGCAGTCTGGCCTTTTCTCTTCCTAGAACATACAGGTACGAGTACGTCAACAGAAGCTTGCAGATAAACAACGGGTAAGGAAGCAAAACGTATATCAATGTCGTCAATTCTATAATCACATACAGTTAATGCTATATACCAAAGTGATTAAAAGTAAAATAATGTTTTAGTAGAGGCACCAATGGAGGCAGGACAGTAAACCTGATTATATTCTTTATGGTGATTCCTAGAGAGCGATGTGTCGCTCAGCTTTAGAATAGTTACATATTTGAAATGAAACTGGTGCTCAGCAAATAGTAATCTGACCAATCAGCAACTTCAGTCATTATTCGCTGAGCATGCGAACAGCAGCAAATACTGCGAACAGCGTGTCATTGTGTGCTGTGTAAATTGATTGCTTTACAAGGCACCTAGGTGGTGCACGGAGGTTGCATGCCCCACCCTTCTAAAAGCTAGTGTTCCCCCTTGAAAATGTTAGAAGCAGAAAGATCACCAAACTGGTGCTCGGCAAAAAGTAATCTGACCAATCAGAGACTCCAGTTATTATTCGCTGAGCATGCGAACAGCAGAAAATGCTGAAAACATCGTGTCATCGTGTGCTGTGTAAATGGATTGCTTTACAAGGCACCTAGGCGGTGCACGGGGGTTGCATGCCCCACCCCTCTAAAAGCTAGTGCTCTCCCTTGAAAGCAGAAAGATTACCTCATATCACTTTACTTTGCGACCTCCCCACTCCACCTTTTTCCCTCCAAAAATCACCTCATAGCATCTTATTTTGCAACCTAACACCCCCCCCCCTCACTTAATCATCGAGCCCGCCCACTCTCCCTTTTCATGACTCCAAGAAATGCCACTACTCACTAGGCCCAAATCCTAAATGAACATTTTATGGTATGAAGAATAATATCAAAGCATCTATATACAATGTTCATAGTTTAATGATCTTTGTTTTTAACCAACAGATGGACAGAATGAATCGTGCTAGGGAAGTAGGCTGGAAGTCCACCCTCAGCTCAGGTGAAGGGTCAAGTGAACAAGAGGTAAAGCCCTGTCCAGACTATCAATTTTGCTTTGACAAAAAGCTGTTATGCCCATATATAGTCATGATGTGCCTATATATGGTCATGATGTGCCCATATATAGTCATGATGTGCCTATATATGGTCATGATGTGCCTATATATGGTCATGATGTGCCTATATATAGTCATGATGTGCCTATATATGGTCATGATGTAATATTCTTACTTTTTCCTTCAGTGTTTAATTATATGTACATTTATTTGATAGTCCTTAATCTTGATCAAATTGTATGCAACAAATAACTGTGATATGCCAATATGGAGGCCTAGTTTGGACTGGGTGGATAAACCCAGCTCAACTCACCAGGCTTATCCACGTGCCAGTCTAAACTAGGTGGCTTATCTCAAATCGGGCTGTGTTGCTATAGTAACTAGGTCTGGGGTGCCACCGTGTTTAACTTTTCTAAGCCCGGCTTTAATCGTTGTGGGGGTGTCTTGCATTGAATTCAGGTAACAAAATGACCAATCAGCATTCAATTACTTACGCTGTGACCGAGCGTACGTTTCGCGAAGAGCAATGTTTTGAAACACGTTTGATGGTTATGGTTCATTATTATGAAAATTCTCGCCCCTGGCTAATCCCGCTAATCTGAACGCCTGCCAAAGTTAAGCTTAGCGTTGAGCCGGGCTTAACTCAAGCCAGGCTTATCTCCAAGTCTGAACGTAGCCTGAGTGTAATACGTAATATATATCATGCCCATGTATGTGCACATCACACAAATTTATTTATAGTGTGGACAAAGCAATTGTTATAGACTTTATTTTGGCTTTACACATTCTCTTATTATTTTATAGAAGCTGCCATCAGGTGAACCACCAAGAAAAGAACCCAAAATGGACGACAATGGAGGGGAGAGACCCTTCATTGAACCGAAGGTTAGCATAGAAACTCACCTGTACTCTGCCTTGTAAGAGGTCACCTGAGCACATGTCAAATTGGCCCCATGTCAACTTGACCCAAAGTCAGCAAATATAGAAAATGAGCTAATTTGATTTGGTGGTCGAGTTGACTTGGGGCCGAGTAGAGTTTAATTTGTAGCAATAATGATATGTCAGTCTCGTATAGATCATATTATATTACATTTTTGAAAACAACATTATATAGAAATATATAATTATACATTGTCCTCCAAGGTTTCCCAAAACAAGTATATCTGTTAAGAAGGCAAATTTAAGTACATAATGATAATATAATATTTATTTGGCATTCAAGATATATATCATTTGCCAGGTAAGAGAATAGGCAGTTAGCCTGACCAAAACAATTTGCTCTCTTTACTACACTACACAAATACTTAACTTAAACATTCTGTCAAACTACATACAAATTGATAAAAACAAGCAAAAGGCAAAGATCATAAGCAGATAAAAAAAAGTAATTAAATATAAAATTATTGAAAATTTGATTCAATATAAACAATATAGTGAATACCAAGATCAAATACCTGCCTGTGATTTGTTCATATATGGGTCATTATGCCCATATATGTGCATAAAATCACAAATTTGTCATAAAACATTATAGTGTAACAGATGGACCATTATAAAATTCTGCAAAAAAAAATTAATCGGGAAGGAATTGAACCCATGATCTCCAGAGATACCAGCTTTTTATCATACTACTAAACCTTGTTTTTATTTTTATTGGTACTGTTTTACAGCCAGCCAAGCAAGAAAGGGGTAAATACGATCATTACCATGACTACTTGGACAACTTAAAGCAGGGGGCAAAAGTTGAGCCAGCATTTGGTGGAATAGCCTACAAACGGCAGGCTGAGGACAACGCATGGCCTAACAATCAGCAAATTAGTGAGCAGATACGCAACCGTCCAGTGTCAGCTAGTGCAGCGGAGGCTGCGAGAAGGGCTGCTGAAAACAGGTGGGCCTACAATTGTTTCTTCTAAGCCCTATCCAGATTACCAAATGGTGTTTTGACATCACATCATGACCATATATAGCCATGACTATATATAGGCATGCAACAATTTGATGAAAATTTTATAATCTGGACAGCTTTATATCCAACACAGTTGTTAGGTACATTCATTATGTGATTGTTGTATAAATGTAATAATTAAATATATATTATAAATGAATGAATGAATTATTAATTGGTATGATTAATAACTTTTAAAAATTTGAAAAAAACTTTTCAATTCAATGTTCAAAAACACAAATCTAATTTTTTTTTTTCCATCTGTACATTTTCCAGAGCATTTGCTGCTAATGCTGCCAATAGAGGAAAGGAAGCTCAGGAATTCTGGGAAAGGAAACGCCAAGCAGCTATGAACAAGGCACGAGGCAATGCTCAGATGATGGGATGGGCGGTAAGAACGCTCCTCAAATTCATAAAACAAACACAAAAAAATAAAATCCAATTGATTACCAGGAACTCGTAATTTTTCTTAGAACAGACAATGGTCTGTTTATTGTGACCCACTTGGTACCCACCCAGCACTGAAAATTGTACCAAGCATTTAGAAAATAAATATTAAAATTTCAATTTTACTTCCATTACTACTACTGCTACTCTTTCTGAACTACTGTGAATAGTGGTTCCAGTATGTAACTTGGTGGATAATATTTATGTCTTGTAGGAACCGGCTGCTGTGCCTAAACAGAAAGAGAACCAACCAGCGAACCAACTAAATGCATTCCGTAACAAGGACGAACAGGTAAAAGAAAATGCCAAAAAATATTATTGTAGTTATTGTAATTATTATTGACATTATCCAAATGAATTTTAGAGATTTTTTATTCATTAGGGGAAAAAAAGGCAAGAATCTTAACCACTGAGCTATTGAACTCCACTTCATTAATAAGTATATATTTTAAAAGTGGATGTTCAATTTTCTGTATCAATTTTGCAGAGCATTACATGTATTTGTAATATGAAAGTCAGTATAAGTATGAACAAACAAACAAGCAACGTTTGTTTCAAAATATCCTTGTTATGTAAAAGTATATATTGCTGTACTTGATGTTGTCTCTGTCAATGTCATTGTTAATACTGGAATATTTTATGAATTCACTATAATAAAATGTTGATCATTGCTGAACTTTGAACATCTTCTGTTCCCTAGGATTATTTAGAAAGGTTAAAGGCCATACGAGTTCAGAATTACAATGAGCGTCGGCAAGTACAGAAGCAAGCATTTGGTGGGGACGCTGTGAAGGTAAAGGTGAAATAGGACTATATTTTTATTGCTATGATTTTAGAGGGTTTTTTTTTCAATTTTTAGTGTGTGCGTTTGTGCATATCTATTCAGTATGGGCATAGTAATCAATTTGTTTTTTTTTTAACGTGTAGGCAAGTATTGCCGACCCAAGGGTTGATGCTGATGCGAGAAGGAAAAAGATTGAAGCCCTCAAAGTAAGTTCAGACTATTCGCAGGAAATAAAAAATGTTTTCAATTTTATTCTATTGTGATCTTTAAATTATATATAGAGTACTACAGTGTTACGTCACGATACCATGTGATACTATTCCGTTGATATCGTTGCAAAATGAGTTCAACCCGATGCCATTTTCGCAACTAACAAACCATTGATCCCAATTTCTAATGTAATTATTAGGATGTTGTATCTTACTTTTTCTTTGTAAATTTTAATTGATGATTAAATGTGTGTTTGATAACTAATATAATGCGAGCTTTTATGTTTTTAGTACATTTTGATGGTAAAATATTAGATTTTAAAATGCCTATTCCAGAAAGCCTATGCAGTCATTCAGGCGTAACAGAGAACGCCATCTAGCGTCGTGACGACACGACTGTGGTACTCTATAGAGAGCAAATAGAAAATAATATAATAATATATTGCATAATAGTTTACGGTAAATTTGTACATTAGTTTTTGGTTATTTTTTTACTTCTTTTATGTTGTTAAGTGCTTCGAGGTTGTGACAACATGAGGCGCTGTGTAAATCCAGAATTATTATATTTATAACTATGTGATGCTGTATACTGCCCTCAATTTAGACGTACACGTATCCTATTCTGAAAGTAGTAATTTATGCCAAGTACTGCGTATGCATAAATGCTACACAATGTGAAATATGAAGTTATGTTCGTAAACATTTGTATATTGCCCTTTCTATCTACCTTTGACCCTGGTTCTCAGAAATGTTAATTCTTGATTTTTGTGAATAATTTTCATAGGCTCAAGCAGATGAGAGAGCAGCAAAACTTAAAGAAGAACTTGCCAGGAAAAGACAAGAGGCTTTTCAGAAAGAAAAGCAACATCGAGATGAACATGTAATTACAGTTTTTAGTTTGATCCATGACCTCTTCAATATATGAACTTATCGATCTATGACCTCATCATTGAATGATATCATTTATCTATTCTTATAACTATTTCTTTGATTATATATTTTCTGTCTCCCTCATTTTTACCTTAATTTATTGATGCAACACTTTTTGGAAATAGTAGAACAGTCTGCTCCTAGCAAAGACCAACCTAATAATTCTATGATTGGCAGTAATCTCCTATTTTATTTATTTATTTTTTTAAGAGAACATTCTTTCTAAAAGTGTGTTGTATTTAATTCTTATTGCATTAATAGGTACGCAAGATGGCAGAAGGTGGGCCAGCCGTCAGAGCCGTTCCAGCTCAAGCTCAACCCGTCAAAGGGCCGGTAGCCCAAGGTACGCTGTAGATAGTTTGACAAATATAATATTAAACAGTGCTCACACAGAGATCCCAAGTTTGAAAACCAAAAAATAGGGAGATTTTTTCATGAAGCGATCACCTCCTGTAGCGACGCGCTGTGACGCCTTACAACGCGCTGTGCAACATGAAAGTATTACACAAAATGAAGAAAACAAACAATTTTCATCAATTTGTTTACTTTTATTTAACAATTTTACATTTGTTTACACATTGCAGTTGGCCTAAAATATAAATTTATAAATATTATTATTTATTTAGCATTTAGCTAGTAAAGCGTTCTTGGCAGCAGTCAACAAGGCTTTGCTTGGTTCATTGGTATGTTAGAGGCTATGGCTGATTTATTACATCTCATCAAAGAACATAGAATTCTAGCAAGGTAACTGCAACTTGCAAGATTCACACGTAATATAAAAATATATATATATTTTAATTTAGTTAGTAAATCATACTACATGTTTTAAGTCAGCATTTATATATGTCTAGCCTATAAGAACTGGTACATAATGCCATGAAAAAAACATTAAATCCTGCCTCGCAAGGCTCCATCTATACGTGCGTAACTAGGCCTAATACCGCAGAGTCACAACCACCACTACACACACGCCCACCCAACACAACACACATAGAGTACATACCCTGCAGTGTTGCAGATAGAGCCTAGGCCTAAGCCCTACATGTATTTTGGGATCGATATTAAAATAAACTTCATTTTTCGGAAGACTGCTTAGTACCAAAACCTATTAACTATATTTTTTTAGTATTGTTATTAAAGAACTGAAGCTTACTTGAAAGAAAAGGTAATTTTTATGCATCGATACTGTTCCAAATCTTCGCGGCGAAAACTTCGGGCCCCATCCATTCCCACGTGATTTCTAATTTCGTTACTATTTGTTGAAATTTATTTACTCAACTGACATCCATCTCATTGAATGAGGTCGGCCGGCACTGGATGCAAAAGATCGTAACATGGAGGATAAACAAGGCGGTTCTACCACGGATCTAGGCCTGCCTTGCCCTGAGTTGTTATTTTGATAAACAACTTAAATAACAACTCCCTGGCCTTGTTTAGATATTTTATGGCTGAGCGAGCGCCATAGTATATTGGCTTAAGATAAGAAATTTTGTTTCATTGCTCTATGACATCGTGGAAATCACATTTTTCGTGAAATTTTCGGGATATTTAAAAAAATCGGGAGATATTAATAAAAATTGGGAGGGCGGGAGACGGCTTCAAAAATCGGGAGAAACCCGCAATTCTCGGGAGAATTGGGATCTCTGGCTCACACTTTGTCAGCTAATGAATCAACCTATGCTCTGTGCGACGCTGTCTGCTGATTTTCACTGGCAGTTATTTGTTTAAAGCAAACCTTGTTGCATTGTGGTCTTCTTGGAATAGTGCGACCGTTTGCTGGGGGTCACCTTGCTTTAGCCTCATCCAACATTAGTCTGTTAAACACTATATTTGATCCATTAGTAACCAAGATTAAAATTCTTATAACACAGTTATGTTGAGGTTTGTATTCACCCAATGGGCAAATATATTATATACCATATTTGTGTATTGAACATTGCTCTTCACCTATTTCGAGAGTGCTGCTTACCTTAGTCGGCTAATCTGGTGGTAGCCAATGTGTGTTCGCTGAACCGTGGAAATCTCTAGGTCCCCGGTTCAATTCCCATCACTGCCTCTCCTTGTGTTTCAGCTTGAGGGCTGAAATACAAGTTACAATAGTGCACCGTCTTTTGGATGAGACGTTTAAGCCGTTGGTCCCATGTACATTTATTGCCCATATGTACGTTAAAGAACACAGTACACTCTTCGGAAAAGAGTAGGGGATTGTTTCTCGGGTGTACTGCCCAATCACCACCAGAAGGACCCCACTGGAAATAAGTCGTCTTCTAGACTTTCATGGGCTATCCTTATTGTTTACACCGAATAAATCCAATTCCAATTCTTTTCTTCTTTTTTTTTTAGTTTTAGGAATTACAGATGCCCTCAAACAGATTCACAGTGATAAGGCAAGTATTAATTTTAAAATTAATTTTATGATGATTTATATTCATGAGCAGAAAATTAATGTAGATTTTTTTGTAATGATGATGATGATGATGATGATGGCGACACTGATAATGATAATAGTAATTGTATGTGCAATTACTACTACTATCTGTTAATACAGAAAATCATAAAATATATGAATACGTTAGGATGTAATGATATTGCTTATGTTCTACAAAGGTTAATGAAGTTATTCAATGAATTATTTGTTTTGTATTTTCTAGGGCGTTGAAGTACAAGAACAAGAAAGGTAATTTTTTAAATTTTTTTCCCAATAAATCATTTTAATCCATATTTTTTTTTAAGTCAGGGTCTGGAGGAAAATAATTTTTATGTTATACAAAATAAAAATGCCCATATATAGTCTTGAAGTGTTCATACATATTCATGATGTGGCCATACATAGTCATGATGTGCCTATATACGGTATGTGGCAAAGACAAGCCAAAGCAGTCGCTCGTTCAGAGACAATGGCCAAAACATGTCTAAATCTTTGAAATCTATGTTGTTACACTAAATTAACCTTTATATATTTATATATCATGCTATGCTGTTTTCAATGTTGAAACTACAATTTTTAACGATTTACTGATGGTGTTTGCCTGAGAAATGCTCAAAATTATAAACTCTTTTAGGCTAATTTCTCAAATATTGTTCTTTAAAGAGCTGTATGTTTAAACTTCTCCAGCTTCGTAACAGATTTTAATTATTATTTTATAGCTCTCATCTTATTGTTTAACTCTGTATTAATAACTAAAAATTGATTTTTGCCACAAGTGACTGGTTTGGCTTGGCTTTGGCACATACGGTATATTGATTCAAAAATATGTATCTCATTTACTGTTTTTGTCAAATACCCTTTTTGTGTCTCAGCAAAATCAGTTGTACCGCATATCTTTTTTTCCCTCTGTAGCCTGGGAAAGTAGATTTTTTGTATTCATTTTACTGCCATTTTACCTGACTTATTTGTTGTTGATGTTTATTTCAGACCAAGTGCAATCGAAAAAAAAAAAGATAATCAAAAGGTGGTAAGTTAATGAATATCGTATTCATATAATTATTTTAGTAAAGTTTATTTATGATTATTATTATATTGGTGATAGGAAAATATAACGATTTAAATGTTATTTTTATTATTTGTATTACTATTATTATTATTTACTTTTTACTTCTATTACAATGTGATTCTTCTTAAGTATAATGTTATAGTGACTATAACAACTCCATAGTATAAACAGATTTTAATGCTAATAATTAATTAATTAATTTGTTTTATTTACGAAGCCTGAGAAAAGGAAGCAATGGGGTGCAGGAGACCGCAAAGCACTTCCCTTGAACAACATGCCGCTGGAGATTACTGCTTCTGGAATGGAAGGTATGTATAGTTGAGCCTTTAATTCAGGTCCTAACCTTGATCCACAAGCAAATGCAGCTAAATGTTGTTAATAATGTTCCTAAAATGTCAGCCTAGCATTGAATTTAAGAATCCAGGCATTATTTTTCATATTTAAAAAAATGTCAGACTTCATGTCTGCACTGAATAGGTAGGCATTGGCCCAGATATACTATTTTAAAGAAACCACTTCCCTGCAAGCCCTACCTATCACCATCATTAATTGTGAAGTACTTGCTGCTGTTTCCTAGAAAATGTAATCTTCCTTCTCCAGCCAATTGAAATTCATCCATTATTTTTCTGGGAGACGAAATCTTTGTGGCGTAAATAACAAAAATAAAGATGTAAGGTACAGTACCATCCAGATATTACCTACCATTGCCTGCGTTATTTCCGCGGAAAATAATCGTGGAAAATTCGAGCGCCCGTATTCAGCAAGTGGTCCATTACGTAATTGTTTAGCATCTACTTCCTGTTAAAAGTCGGAACTCGCGGTATAAGTGCGGGCCACGTTGGACAGCGAGTCAAAAAAGTTGATAGTAAAGTATTACGTAATTCGCGGCACGCCCGATCTCTCTATTGTCAGGCGAACAATGAGCGAGTTAGTTTTGAGATGTAAAGTTATTTCGCTAATAGTCGGTAGTGCAGGTTATAAAATTTAAAGAAAACTGTGATATACATTTTTTTTTTTCGGAGGTATAAATAGGCTCGTATAACCACCTAACAATTCCTATCGAAGTATGTTTCAATTTATTTACAGGGTTACTCATTATTATCTATGTAGGATCGGAAAACAAAATATACGGTATATAGGCTATTAATGTATCAATAAAATATCTAAGCAAATAAAGGTCAGAATAACCGATGTATTTTCTTTATTGAAGGTTGGTTACGGCTACAATTGAACTGGGAACGTCTGCTATCAGCAAGGTAGCTTCAGTAATCAACTGAAAAATGAAATGAAGTTTTTAAACTTAACATACAGTACTGTATTTATTTTGTAGTTTTGAAATAAAAGCTATGACCAGAATATTTTTTAACCGTGTTTGTACTTTTATAATACTGATAAATATCATAGGCCTTCATAAAAACAAGAAATACGTGAATGGCGTGTACTTACTGTAGTACATTTACTCAGTTGTGCTTAAAAATTCCTATCGAAATACGGTCTTAATTTTATTTATATAGTTATATTCTCGCTATGCATTATGATTCATTCATTGTGTTGTGTAAATATATTTCCTGTCATTTAATTGCATATTTACACAGGAAACAATGCAATGGTTAGCTTGGCCTGAGTAAGTTGTAACAGGCAACAGTGAAGTTGGTATAAAGAGTAGGCCTACGTTTTAACGATAAAGTATGGTAGGTAGGCAAGTAGGCTAAAAATAGATGAATTGCCTAGACTATTGTTCCAAACATTACAGGCCTAGATATAGGCCATGCATAAAAACAATAAAGAAATATTTTAAGGAAAAGGAATAGTTAATTCATAAGCTATCTCTCTGTAACAGGCAAAAGCCTAATATCAAGTTACTAGTACTGCAGGTTGCCTAGTAACGGTGAATTCAGTGAGAAACGTTCCTGTAAGTAGGTTCCCACGATACTACAGTATTCAGAAGGAGAAGCAAACACGAGGTTAATCATCTCTTATTCTCTTTGAACGCCGCCAACTCAGGGAATGTAGACACGCGTTGCTGCTATGCAGTACAGCATGGATATCTCCATGAGTACAGTAACGTGGCAAGATAAAAACAGAATAGCTGCCTGCTTGTTTAGGGAAGATTTGTTTTCTACTGAATTTTTGGGAGATAAGTAAATTTCCGGGAGATCATAACAATTTCCGGGAGACTCCAGAGAGATCCGGGATACTGGGGACCACTGGAAAATTATTATATTGAATTTACTTTACGAAATTCATTCCCCCATAAATTTTTGGTAGAGTCCTCGATTAATTGAATGTGCTTCACAGCAAAACATGTGCTTTTGATCGGCTACCTCTTTATTGGCTTCGCTTCCAACACGACGATTACAGCGGGCACATTGTATACGTGGTTCCTTAACTGAGAAGGAATCTTTCTTTTCTCATGCTCTTAAACTCTTAATACTGTTCATTAAGAAGGAATCTTTATTCTCTCACGCTCTTAAACTCTTACTACGATATGACCAATAATACACAACAGTCGATTTTGTTAAGAATTCCAGTGAATAAAAAAAAACTGTTCATCATTAATTATGTTGTTAAACAGACGACATCGTGAATCGTTGCCTTTATCAACAACTATTATTATTGTATCATAACAAAATAACACACAGGACACAAGTTACAGCATTATATTTGGTTTCAAACTCATAATATTCACAACCATTAATTGATCAACTAATAAAAGAGATACTTGATCTTCTTGAATTTCTACAATGACGTAGACCTACAATTTATATTTCTGTACATATATATTTAATCTTCATATATACCGGAAAATTGTTAGTACAGTTAACAAAATAATTCAGATGCCTGTGGATATACCAGCATATCCATGAAAGTATCAAGTTTAATATTCCCAGTTGCATTGTTCCGAAATAACGTATCGTACTGTGTTTACAGTATCATGTTTGAACGAGAGGAATTTTCATTGAAAAACGTTGGGACTATGAAGCCTCCTTCATTAAACTTCGTCTACACTTTGGCTCGCTTCCAATACGATGATTACAGCGGGCACAGGCAATGCACACATGTTCATTAAAGATGGAATCATTCTTTTCTCACGCTCTTAAACTCTTACTACGACAAGACCAATAATACACAAACAGTCGATTCCCGTGAAAAAGATAAGACCAATAACACACAAACAGTCGATTCCCGTGAAAAAAAAAAAGGGAAAAAAAACATGTTAAATGATTTGATTCTGTTGTTACACAGAAAACATCATGAATAATCGTAGCCTAATATTAGCAACTATTCTTATTGCATAATAACAAAATAACAGAGGACACAAGTTACAACATTAGATTTAGTTTCACACTCATACCGTCATTTTTTATTAAAGTAATATTCACAACAGTTAATTAATCGATAATAAGAGATCCAAGATTTTACCACTTGATCTTACAATTTCTACAATGATGTACAATGATGGCCTACAATTTATATTTCTGTACACAAATACAGTATTTAATTTTCATATAAACCAGAAAATACTGTAAGTAGGCCTACAGTTAACAAAATACTTCAGATGCCTGTGGATATACCAGCATATCCATGAAAGTATCAAGTTTATTCCCAGTTGCATTGTTCCGAAATAAAGACAGGCTCTGTCCTTTGTCTGACTGATAAACAACACAGACCAATTTGTTGAACGTAAAAATCATTAGGCAGTTCGTTGAAACCATGAATTACTCAATGCCGTAACGGTTGACTGCGTATGGGTGGTCCTATTACTAGCTAATTAACTGCGTGTCACACGATTTTCATATGCGGAAAAAATGCGTGCGGAGGGTTAATGTTTTCTGGATGGTACTGTACCTTAAGTTTGGAAAACCTTCCTGTTATAATACCTAAACAGCATTAACTTCACTGCGATACATTGAATACTGTAGCATTATGGTAGTTATCAATACCAAAGATGATGATTAACAAATAGGGTATAAACTTCATTTTATTACCAGCTACTGGCGTAGCTGATGCAGTAGTCAAGCATGACCAACATACTGAACACAGCAGTGTAGCAGCTGGGCGTAAACATTGGGCTGGCCATGGTGAAACCGTCCTCAACGCCCTGCAGGCCCGACAACTAGCACTTGAAACGACCACCTTCGCTTCACTGCAGCCTGGAAGTCAAATGGGTGTAACGGTTATCAAAGGCACAGCAAAGACCCCTGTTCCCAAGTCCCCCATCCAGCCTGGCACGATCACTATATCTAAGGAAGTGAAGAAAACAACGGATAACACATCCGAAGGTATCGTTATTTGTTCTCAGTCAAGCTTTTAATACTTATACATTCGTGTGGCAATAAATATTGAGAGGTTGGTACTGTAGCTTCTCTAGGCCGAGAATTCCTTATTAATTTTGTCAGGAGCAGTAGCATGGTTGGGGCATAGGTAAAAAACATTTAAACTATGTTGCATTTTGATAACCAAAATTGACACTCTCAGACCAGATGTTGCTGGCTTAGAAAATTATTTAACATGACTCCCCAATGACTTGGCCATGCCCAGCTGACTGTAGTAAGACTGTCTCTTATACACATCTAGATGTGTATAAGAGACAGCTCATAATATTCACAACCATTAATTGATC